>NC_088864.1:13139176-13240127 GCF_032884065.1 Artemia franciscana
AGGCACGGAAGGGGGTGCCCTCCAATTTTTTGGCTACTTAAAAAGGCCACTGGAACTTTTAATTTTACTTACGAACATTGTTATTAGCAATGAATATACGTAGCTTACAAATTAATTTAAGTAACGAACTTCTATATTGGTATATTTTTATTACGTATATGAGGGGGTTCACCTCCTCATCAACACCTCGCTCTTTACACTAAAGTTTGAATTTTGTTCCAATTCTTTAACATTAAACCCAGAATCAGAAAGGCCGTTTATCTATATATATAAAAATAAGTTGTCTGTGTGTGGATCTGTGGATGGATCAGGTGACGTCATGTTTGTTCGCATATGACGTCTGAATTATTTCACACTAATACAAAAGAAGAAAAAAACTAAAAAAGGTAAAAACTACAAAAAAAACTAAAAAGAAAAAAAACTAAAAAGCTAAAAAACTAAAAAAAACTAAAAAAAGGTAAAAATCTAATAACTAAAAAAAAAACTGAAAAAAATAAAAAAAGGCAAAAACTACAAAAAAAATAAAAACTAATAAAAAAACTAAAAAAGCTAAAAAACTAAAAAAACTAAAAAAAACTAAAAAAAGGTAAAAAACTAAAAAAAACTAAAAACTAAAAAAGAAAAAAACTAAAAAAAAGGAAAAAACTGAAAAATAAAAGAGAAAAAGAAAACTAAAAAAATATGAATAAATATATATAAAAATAAGTTGTTTGTGGGTTATGTCTGTCTGTCTGTCTGTCGAGTGACGTCGTGTTTGTCCGCATATGACGTCTGAATTATTTCACACTAATACAAAAGAAGAAAAAAAACTAAAAAAGGTAAAAACTACAAAAAAAACTAAAAAGAAAAAAAACTAAAAAAGCTAAAAAACTAAAAAAAACTAAAAAAAGGTAAAAAACTAAAAACTAAAAAAAACTGAAAAAACTAAAAAAAGGCAAAACTAAAAAAAAACTAAAAACTAATAAAAAAGCTAAAAAACTAAAAAAACTAAAAAAACTAAAAAAAGGTAAAAAACAAAAAAAAAAACTAAAAACTAAAAAAGAAAAAACTAAAAAAAGGAAAAAACTGAAAAATAAGAGAAAAAGAAAACTAAAAAATATTATCTATATATATAAAAATAAGTTGTCTGTGTGTGGATCTGTGGATCAGGTGACGTCATGTTTGTCCGCATATGACGTCTGAATTATTTCACACTAATACAAAAGAAGAAAAAAACTAAAAAAGGTAAAAACTACAAAAAAAACTAAAAAGAAAAAAAAACTAAAAAAGCTAAAAAACTAAAAAAAACTAAAAAAAGGTAAAAATCTAATAACTAAAAAAAAAACTGAAAAAAATAAAAAAAGGCAAAAACTACAAAAAAAATAAAAACTAATAAAAAAACTAAAAAAGCTAAAAAACTAAAAAAACTAAAAAAAACTAAAAAAAACTAAAAAAAGGTAAAAAACTAAAAAAAACTAAAAACTAAAAAAGAAAAAAACTAAAAAAAAGGAAAAAACTGAAAAATAAAAGAGAAAAAGAAAACTAAAAAAATATGAATAAATATATATAAAAATAAGTTGTTTGTGGGTTATGTCTGTCTGTCTGTCTGTCGAGTGACGTCGTGTTTGTCCGCATATGACGTCTGAATTATTTCACACTAATACAAAAGAAGAAAAAAAACTAAAAAAGGTAAAAACTACAAAAAAAAACTAAAAAGAAAAAAAACTAAAAAAGCTAAAAAACTAAAAAAAACTAAAAAAAGGTAAAAAACTAAAAACTAAAAAAAACTGAAAAAACTAAAAAAAGGCAAAAACTAAAAAAAAACTAAAAACTAATAAAAAAACTAAAAAAGCTAAAAAACTAAAAAAACTAAAAAAACTAAAAAAAGGTAAAAAACAAAAAAAAAACTAAAAACTAAAAAAGAAAAAACTAAAAAAAGGAAAAAACTGAAAAATAAGAGAAAAAGAAAACTAAAAAAATATTAATAAATATAAAAAAAAAAATCTAAAAATCTAAATAAACTAAAAAAGAAAAAAAAGAAAAAAGGAAAAAAATAAAGGAGAAAAACAAAACTAAAAAACGAATGTATATACAGACCGGGACACCGGGATACAAATGACGACCGGGACACAGGGAATATAAATGACGACCGGGACACAGGGACACAACTACAATGGGGACGCCGGGGGGCACAGGGGGATATAAATGACGACCGGGACACCGGGACACAAGGAATATAAATGACGCCCGGGACACTCAAAGAGAAATCACAGACTGGAACACCGGGACACAAATGACGACCGGGACACAGGGAATATAAATGACGACCGGGACACAGGGACATAACTACAAAGGGGACGCCGGGGTGCACAGGGGGATATATAAATGACGATGGCGACTCAGGGAATGGTCGATTAGCAATCACCATCAACAAAGCTCAAGGGCAATCATTAGAATCATGAGGTATAGATCTGAATACGGATTGTTTTCCCATGGACCATTATATGTTGCATGTTCAAGAGTCGGTAAACCTGACAATCTATTTATATGCACAGACAATGGGACAGCAAAGAATGTTGTATATTCGCAAGTTTTACGTAGTTAAAAACATATATATATATATATATATATATATATATATATATATATATATATATATATATATATATATATATATATATATATATATATATATATATATCTATCTATATTCACAGGTGGGACATAGGGACACAACTACAATGGCGCGTAACTAATATGGCGCGTAACGACTTACGCGCGCGGGGGGGCTTGGGGGGGCGCGAAGCGCCCCCACCAACTAGGTGTTGGGGTGGCGCGAAGCGCCACCCCAACAGCTAGTCTATATATATAAAAATAAGTTGTCTGTGTGTGGATCTGTGTGTGGATCAGGTGACGTCATGTTTGTCCGCATATGACGTCTGAATTATTTCACACTAATACAAAAGAAGAAAAAAACTAAAAAAGGTAAAAACTACAAAAAAAACTAAAAAGAAAAAAAAAACTAAAAAAGCTAAAAAACTAAAAAAACTAAAAAAAGGTAAAAATCTAATAACTAAAAAAAAACTGAAAAAAATAAAAAAAGGCAAAAACTACAAAAAAAATAAAAACTAATAAAAAAACTAAAAAAGCTAAAAAACTAAAAAAACTAAAAAAAACTAAAAAAAGGTAAAAAACTAAAAAAAACTAAAAACTAAAAAAGAAAAAAACTAAAAAAAAGGAAAAAACTGAAAAAGAAAAGAGAAAAAGAAAACTAAAAAAATATGAATAAATATATATAAAAATAAGTTGTTTGTGGGTTATGTCTGTCTGTCTGTCTGTCGAGTGACGTCGGGTTTGTCCGCATATGACGTCTGAATTATTTCACACTAATACAAAAGAAGAAAAAAAACTAAAAAAGGTAAAAACTACAAAAAAAACTAAAAAGAAAAAAAACTAAAAAAGCTAAAAAACTAAAAAAAACTAAAAAAAGGTAAAAAACTAAAAACTAAAAAAAACTGAAAAAACTAAAAAAAGGCAAAAACTAAAAAAAAACTAAAAACTAATAAAAAAACTAAAAAAGCTAAAAAACTAAAAAAACTAAAAAAAGGTAAAAAACAAAAAAAAACTAAAAACTAAAAAAGAAAAAACTAAAAAAAAGGAAAAAACTGAAAAATAAGAGAAAAAGAAAACTAAAAAAATATTAATAAATATAAAAAATATAAATATAAATATAATATAAATTAGCAATCAACAAAGCACCGAGACACAAATGACGACCGGGACACAGGGAGTATAAATGACGACCAGGACATAAGTAAAAAAAAAAAACTAAAAAAACTAAAAAAATGGTAAAAACTACAAAAAAACTAAAAACTAATAAAAAAACTAAAAAATCTAAAAATCTAAATAAACTAAAAAAGAAAAAAAAGAAAAAAGGAAAAAAATAAAGGAGAAAAACAAAACTAAAAAACGAATGTATATACAGACCGGGACACCGGGATACAAATGACGACCGGGACACAGGGAATATAAATGACGACCGGGACACAGGGACACAACTACATTGGGGACGCCGGGGGGCACAGGGGGATATAAATGACGACCGGGACACCGGGACACAAGGAATATAAATGACGCCCGGGACACTCAAAGAGAAATCACAGACTGGAACACCGGGACACAAATGACGACCGGGACACAGGGAATATAAATGACGACCGGGACACAGGGACATAACTACAAAGGGGACGCCGGGGTGCACAGGGGGATATATAAATGACGATGGCGACTCAGGGAATGGTCGATTAGCAATCACCATCAACAAATCTCAAGGGCAATCATTAGAATCATGAGGTATAGATCTGAATACGGATTGTTTTCCCATGGACCATTATATGTTGCATGTTCAAGAGTCGGTAAACCTGACAATCTATTTATATGCACAGACAATGGGACAGCAAAGAATGTTGTATATTCGCAAGTTTTACGTAGTTAAAAACATATATATATATATATATATATATATATATATATATATATATATATATATATATATATATATATATATATATATATATATATATATATATATATATCTATCTATATTCACAGGTGGGACATAGGGACACAACTACAATGGCGCGTAACTAATATGGCGCGTAACGACTTACGCGCGCGGGGGGGCTTGGGGGGGCGCGAAGCGCCCCCACCAACTAGGTGTTGGGGTGGCGCGAAGCGCCACCCCAACAGCTAGTTTAGGATAAATAGCTCTTGAAATTGCCAAAAATATTTTAGTGTAAAGAGCGAGGTATTGAGGTGGGGGTAAAACCCTCATATAGGTAATAATTTTGTTCGTTTTAAGTTTTAATGTTGCTCCTTATTTTAAGTGGAAAAAACTTATTTCTGTATTTAATTTCTCACTGTGTTTTTTTTTAAACAACGCTGGAAAATCCGACGCCCACTAAGTGGAAATTCTCTTCCCCCCGTGATAAATTCCTCTATGGAAACATGCTCTCATGTGACCCCCTCCCCATCACCAGAAAAAATCCCCCATGAAAATATCTTTATACTTCCCAATAACCAATACTATATGTAGACAACTGGCAAAGCTTATTACTAGCAGCCCTTGCCCCGGGAACTGTGGGGAATTAAGTCCTCCTCAAAGGCATAGCTATTAGATTTTTCGACCGTGCTGAACAAAATGGCTATATCAAAATTTTTATTCGGTGACTTTGGGAAAAAATGAGCGTGGGAGGGGGCCTATTTGCCCTCCAATTTTTCACTCCAATAGGACGCTAGAACTTTTAATTTCCATTAAAATGAGCCCTCTCGTAACATTCTAGGATCACTGGGTCGATATGATCACTCCCGGGAAAAAAATTAAACGCACATCCATGATCTTTCTTCTGGCAAAAAATACAAAATTCTACATTTTTGCAGATAGGAGCTTGAAACCTCTACAGTAGGGTTCGCTGATGCGCTGAATCTGATGATGTCGTTTTCCTTATGGTGTTTTTCATTAAGATTCTATGACTTTTTGGGGATGTTTTTCTGTTTCGTTTTTTTTTGAAAATAAGGTAAATTTCTCAGACTTGTAACTTTTGATGGGTAAGACTAAACTTGATTAAACTTACATATTTGAAGTCAGCATAAAATTCCAGTTCTTTTGTATCAAATTTCTGTTTTTTAGAGTTTCGGTTACTTTTCGGTCCTTACTACAGTTCGTTATCGCGAACTATGTGATTAAAAAAAAAACTGGCCATGGATTTTATGATCAACCTTTGTATTTAGATGGTTGCAGCAGTTTTACTTTTTGTGAAAGTACAATGAGCAAAATTCTCCTCTTAATTCCGTAGTTTGCTTTAATTAATTCTAGTGGATAAATATCCTGGTTTTAGAGGACCTCTCCGCTGGAGAAAGTCTGGCTCTAGTATTTTTTTTTAGTCCTTTACAGTATTTTACTCTTTTGTTTATGCTTCTTGTTATGACTCCTTTCGCGTTGATTAAATGTAATCTTTTTAGGATTAAGCTGATCTCCTGAATAAAATCCAAATAGACCCGCGTTCTTGGTCATCATGCATATATGCAGTACGTGTGGTAAGGAGTTTCAAGGAAAGCATAAGTTTATGGAGCACCAAACTTTTCATGATGAAGAAGAAGAACTTGTATGTGATGATTGTGGACTGTATTTTATAGATGAAAAAGAGCAAATTAGACACGTCTGTGGAGATTTGGAAAATAATGGCAATATTTGTGTTGCTTGTGGAGAGTGTTTTAAAGATAGTTCTGCCCTAAGTGAGCATTTGACCACCCATCCTGAGATGAAGGAACAGCCCTTTGTTTGTGCTATGTGTTGCAAATGTTTCTCTGACGGTTTGAGTTTAAGAGATCATGTACAGAACCACGTTGATGATAAGGCAGGTGTCTGTGATACCTGTGGAGTGTATTTACTAACAAACTCAGAAGCTGTCAAGCATAACTGTACTAAAGAAACAAAGTCTTTTATTTGTCCTATTTGTGATGAAAAATTCGAGAAAACTTATGATTTAGCTATGCATTTTCCTGTTCATTCTAAAGATGGTGATCATATTTGTGGTGTCTGTAGAACCTGTTTTCAAGATAGCTCTACTCTTGCTGATCATTTGTTCAGCCATCCTGAGATTCAAATTTTCTCTTGCAATATATGTGATGAAACGTTTGGATGTAGCCGTCTATTAATCGAGCATGTTCGAATCCATTCAGTGAAGAACCCCTTCGTTTGTGCTACGTGTGGCAAGTGTTTTTCCGTTAGTGCTAGTTTGCGAGGTCATGTACAGAACCATACCAAACTTAAATTTCATGTATGTAGTGTATGTGGAGACTATACGCCTTTAAACTCAGAGGTGGTTGAACACAGTTGCATGAAAGAAATAAATTTCTTTGTATGTCCTATCTGTGATAAAAAGTTTGAGAAAACTTCTGATTTAGCAGTACATCTTTCTCTTCACTCTGATGATCGTAGGTATGTTTGTATGGTATGTGGCAAGTGTTTTAAAGTAAATTCACATTTGGACGCTCATTATAGAATTCACACCGGTGAAAGGCCTTTCATCTGTGGAATCTGTGGAAAAGGTTTTGCTCAAACCTCAAATTTACGAACCCATATTCGTGTCCATACTGGTGAGAAACCCTATCTGTGTGGTGTGTGTGGAAAATCCTGTTCAACCACATCTAACATGGTGCAGCATCTTCGTACACACACTGGCGAAAAACTTTGTTTCTGTGAACTTTGTGGAAGAGGTTTTTCTACACGGTCAAATCTGATTTCTCATCTTCGTTCTCATACTGGCCAAAAATTATTTTCTTGTGATTTGTGTGGCAAAGCTTTTTCAACTCGTTCTAATTTGGTACAACATCTCCGCATTCACACTGGAGAAAAATCATTCTCTTGCGAAACGTGTGGAAAGGATTTTGCTTCAAAGTCAAATTTAAAAGCTCATATCCGTGTGCACACTGGTGAAAAACCTTACGTGTGTACAATGTGTGGGAAATCCTGCTCAACTGCTTCAAACTTAGCACAGCACGTTAGAATTCACAGTAATGATAAGCCCTTTTTATGTAAGGTCTGTGGAAGAGGCTTTAACACTAGTTCGAATTTGACCTCACACTTTCGAGTGCACTCGGGTGAAAAACCGTTTCGTTGTGAAATTTGTGATAAGAATTTTTCCCAAAAGTCTAATTTAGTTGCTCATAAGCGGACTCACGAAGCTGGAAGTAGTGACAAGGCAATATAAAAAAAAAATGGTCCTGTCCTCGTTAAATTTGGTCCTATCCAACCATTGATCTCGTCGAAATCCCCGCAGCAGAACTGAATTCCCAGAATTCTCTAAGAAAATGAATTTCTTGACTAAACATTCCCTCATAACGTAGCTTGCCGCCATCAACCGCTCTTTATTTATATCTTAAGTTTTGTTTAAAATGTAAATGGTCACCAACTTAAATACTAGAAACATCAACGAATTAAAACTGGCAGTGTACAAAATTGATTTTAAAGGCATTATACAAAAAGGTTTGTATAACTTTGACTCCTTGGGGAGGGGGTGATAAGGCTAAGAACATTATTCTAGGCCATTAAGAAATGCTAAAGAGCGTTTCCCCTGTGTGCACGTATGTAAACAGTCACTCCATGTGAAATTAACAGATTAAATTTTTTTTTTACCTGACAATTGTAGTCTATATATATTGTTATACTAGTCTATGTTCCAAACGAAAGCATGTAGGCCTATCTCGACTTATTTGGGAAATATGTAAAGAGGCTGCTACCTCATCAACGCCCCGTTCTTTACGCTAAAGTTTGACTCTTTTTCTCAATTCTTCTTTTTAAAACAGTAAAAATTTTTAGCGTAAAGAGCGGGGCGTTGATGAGGTAGCAGCCTCTTTCATATACGAAGTAATTTCTGTGCGTTTTAAGTTTTAATGTCGCTCCTTACTTCCAGTTAAAAAAACTTGTTTTTTTTATTTAATTTCTGAACGTTTTTGAATCAATGCACGTTTTGATTTTGGCTCTCCGCAGAGGAATAATCAAAACGAAATTTGCATATTTTTTTTTTTTGCTAAATAGCTTTCTCGTAATTTTGATCGAATGATTTTGAGAAAAAAAGAGCGGGGGACGAAGCCTAGTCGCCCTCCGATTTTTTGGTTAATTAAAAAAGCAACTAGAACTTTTAATTTTTTACGAATATTTTTATTGGTAAAAGATTTACGTAACTTATAAATTGGCTTACGTAAAGAACTTTTGTATTCTCATGTTTTTATTACATATATGAGGGGATTCGCCCCATCGTCAGTACCTCGCTCTTTCAACTAAAGCTTAAATTTTATCCCAATTAATTAAGAATGACCCCTGAATCACAAAAGCCGTAGAATAAATAGTTGAAATTACTAAAAATACTTTAGCGTAAAGAGCGAGGTATTAGAAGGAGGTGAGCCCCTCGTATGGGTAATAATTTCTGTTTGTTTTAAGTTTTATTGCTGTTCCTTACTTCCAGCTGAAAAAGCTTTTTCACATTTATTTTTTAATTGTTTTCTTTTTTAATAATGATAGTAAATCCTGCTCTCCCTTCATGGAAATTTTCTTCTCCCATGACAAATTCAATTTTCTTCTCCCATGACAAATTCTCGATGGAAAGTTCCCCCAGCATATCCCTCTCTTCTCAACCCCTCCCCCCAACCAAAAAATCCTCCTGAAAACGCCTGTATACTTCCCAATAACCATTACTATATGTAAGCACAGGTCAAAGTTTGTAACTTGTTGCCCCTCCCACGGGGACTGTGGGGGAGTAATTCGTCCCCAAAGACATAGTTTTAAGGTTTTTCGACTACACTGAATAAAATGGCTATCTCAGAATTTTGATCCGTTGACTTTGGGAAAATAATTAGCGTGGGAGGGGGCCTAGGTGCCCTCCAATTTTTTTGGTCACTTAAAAAGGGCACTAGAACTTTTCCTTTCCGTTAGAATGAGCCCTCTTGCAACACTCTAGGACAACTGGGTCGATACGATCACCCCTTGGAAAAAAAAAACAAATTAACACGCATCCGTGATCTGCCTTGTGGCAAAAAATGCAAAATTCCACATTTTTGTAGATAGGAGCTCGAAACTTCTACAGTAGGGTTCTCTGATACGCTGAATCTGATGGTGTGATTTTCGTTAAGATTCCATGACTTTTAGGGGGTGTTTCCCCCTATTTTCTAAAATGACGCAAATTTTCTCAGGCTCGTAACTTTTGATGGGTAAGACTAAACTTGATGAAACTTATATATTTAAAACCAGCATTAAAATGCGATTCTTTTGATGTGGCTATTGGTATCAAAATTCCATTTTTTAGAGTGTTGGTTACTATTGAGCCGGGTCGCTGCTTACCACAGTTCGTTACCACGAACTGTTTGATAAAAAAGGGTTTTTCTACTGAAAGTAAGGAGCAACATAAAAACTTAATTGAACAGAAGTTATTCCGTGTATGAAAGGGGCTGTCCCCTCCTCAACGCCTTGCTTTTTACGCTAAAGTTCTTTGTCGTTTAAAAAATATAAATATAGCCATTAAGAAATGCTAAAGAGCGTTTCCCCTGTGTGGACGTATGTAAACAGTCACTCCATGTGAAATTAACAGATAAAAAGTTTTTTTTATCTTACAATTGTAGTCTATATATATTGTTATACTAGTCTATGTTCCAAACGAAAGCATGTAGGCCTATCCCGACTTATTTGGGAAATAGGTTAAAGAAAGACAACGATTCCTTGAGCTGGTATTTAGTCACGGATCGTGTTTTCAGAGCTATAAAAAAAGGTTTTTCTAATGAAAGTAAGGAGCAACATAAAAACTTAATTGAACAGAAGTTATTCCGTGTATGAAAGGGGCTGTCCCCTCCTCAACGCCTTGCTTTTTACGCTAAAGTTCTTTGTCGTTTAAAAAATATAAATATAGCCATTAAGAAATGCTAAAGAGCGTTTCCCCTGTGTGGACGTATGTAAACAGTCACTCCATGTGAAATTAACAGATAAAAAGTTTTTTTTTTTACCTGACAATTGTAGTCTATATATATTGTTATACTAGTCTATGTTCCAAACGAAAGCATGTAGGCCTATCTCGACTTATTTGGGAAATAGGTTAAAGAAAGATAACGATTCCTTGAGCTGGTATTTAGTCACGGATCGTGTTTTCAGAGCTATTAAAAAAGGTTTTTCTACTGAAAGTAAGGAGCAACATAAAAACTTAAATCGAACAGAAGTTATTCCGTGTTTGAAAGGGGCTGTCCCCTCCTCAACGCCTCGCTTTTTACGCTAAAGTTCTTTATCGTTTAAAAAATAGAGCTTTGAGAAAGAGTCCAACTTTAGCCCAAAGAGTGAGGTATTAAGAAGGGGACAGCCCCTTTCATATACGGAATAATTTCTGTTCGTTATAAGTTTTAATGTCCCTCCTTACTTTCAGTAGAAAAAAAACTTGTTTTATTATTTAATTTCTGATCGTTTTATGAATAATGCCAGGAAATCTGACCCCGCATCCACGCAGAAATCCCCTCACCATGGGAATATCCTCTAGACAGCTCAATCCCAGTGAAAATTTACCCCGGACAGTTACTCTTAACCTCCTCGCGCGTAAAATTCAGACAGAAAAGAGAAAGCAAAACGGTGTATAAGAATTCTGGCAAATTCCCGTAGCGTATAATTTCCCCTGACAAGTTCACTCCCTGGAAACTTCCCTCCCCATGGAAAATTCCCCCCCCCACCGAAAATATATGCTTGCATCCTAATAAAAATACTATGCGTAAACAATGGGCAAATCTTGTAACTTTAAGACCTTTCCCCTAGGGCTGTAAGGGGGGGGGGCATGTTATACCCAGTGAAATTGGGCCTTTAAATTATGATGAACAAAATGGCTATCTCAAAGTTTGATCGGACGATTTTGGGAAAAAAGTGGTAGGGAGGTGGCCTAGTTTTCCTCAAATTTCTTTGGTCGCTTAAAAAGGTCACCAGAACTTTTAATTTCCGTTTAAATGAGTCCTCTTCTGATGTTCTAACACCACTGGGTTGATATGATCACCATTGGGGAATAAAAAAACAAATAAACACGCATCCATGAACTTTCTTCTGGCAAAAAATATATAATTCCATATTTTCAAACAGTTCGTGGTAACGAACTGTAGTAAGGAGCGACCCGGCTCAATAGTAACCAAAACTCTAAAAAATGGAATTTTGATACCATTAGCTACATCAAAAGAATCGCATTTTAATGCTGGTTTTAAATATATAAGTTTCATCAAGTTTAGTCTTACCCATCAAAAGTTACGAGCCTGAGAAAATTTGCCTTATTTTAGAAAATAGGGGGAAACGCCCCCTAAAAGTCATAGAATCTTAACGAAAATCACACCATCAGATTCAGCGTATCAGAGAACCCTACTGTAGAAGTTTCGAGCTCCTATCTACAAAAATGTGGAATTTTGCATTTTTTGCCAGAAGGCAGATCACGGATGCGTGTTTATTTGTTTTTTTGTTTTTTTGTTTTTTTGTTTTTTTGTTTTTTTTTTTTTTCCCCAGGGGTGATCGTATCGACCCAGTTGTCCTAGAATGTTGCAAGAGGGCTCATTCTAACGGAAATGAAAAGTTCTAGTGCCCTTTTTAAGTGACCAAAAAAATTGGAGGGCACCTAGGCCCCCTCCCACGCTAATTATTTTCCCAAAGTCAACGGATCAAAATTCTGAGATAGCCATTTTATTCAGCGTAGTCGAAAAACCTTATAACTATGTCTTTGGGGACGACTTACTCCCCCACAGTCCCCGTGGGAGGGGCAACAAGTTACAAACTTTGACCTGTGCTTACATATAGTAATGGTTATTGGGAAGTATACAGGCGTCTTCAGGAGGATTTTTTTGGTTTGGGGGAGGGGTTGAGAAGAGGGGGATATGCTAGGGGAACTTTCCTTCGAGAATTTGAAATGGGAGAAGAAAATTTCCATGATGGGAGAGCAGGATTTGCTAGCATTATTTAAAAAAAAACAATTAAAAAATAAAAGTGAAAAAGCTTTTTCAGCTGGAAGTAAGGAACAGCAATAAAACTTAAAACAAACAGAAATTATTACCCATATGAGGGGCTCGCCTCCTTCTAATACCTCGCTCTTTACGCTAAAGTATTTTCGGTAATTTCAACTACTTATTCTACGGCTTTTGTGATTCAGGGGGTCATTCTTAATGAATTGGTATAAAATTTAAGCTTTAGTGTAAAGAGCGAGGTACTGACGATGGGGCGAATCTCCTCATATATGTAATAAAAACATGAGAATACAAAAGTTCTTTACGTAAGCTAATTTATAAGTTACGTAAATCTTTTACCAATAAAAAGATTCGTAAAAAATTAAAAGTTCTAGTTGCCTTTTTAATTAACCAAAAAATCGGGGGGCAACTAGGCTTCGTCCCCCGCTCTTTTTTTCTCAAAATCATTCGATCAAAATTATGAGAAAGCCATTGAGCCAAAAAAAAAAAATATGCAAATTTCGTTTTGATTATTCCTCTGCGGAGAGCCAAAATCAAAACATGCATTGATTCAAAAACGTTCAGAAATTAAATAAAAAAAACAAGTTTTTTCAACTGAAAGTAAGGAGTGACATCAAAACTTAAAACGCACAGAAATTACTTCGTATATGAAAGAGGCTGCTTCCTCATCAACGCCCCGCTCTTTACGCTAAAGTTTTTTACTGTTTTAGAAAGAAGAATTGAGAGAAAGAGTCAAACTTTAGCGTAAAGAGCGGGGCGTTGATGAGGAAGCAGCCTCTTTCATATACGAAGTAATTTCTGTGCGTTTTAAGTTTTGATGTCACTCCTTACTTTCAGTTGAAAAAACTTGTTTTTTTTATTTATTGCAGAAAGGAGCTTGAAACCAATGCATCGATACGCTTAATCTGATTGTGTGGTTTTCATTAAGATCACTTGAGTTTTAGAGGGTGTTTCTTCCTTTTTTGAAGATCAGGAAAATTTTCTTGGGCTCGTAACCTTTGATAGGTAAGATTAAACTTGATAAAATTTACATATATTTAAGATCAGCATAAAAAGGCGATTCTTTTAATATATCTATTGCTGTCAAAAATCCTTTTAAAAAAATAAAAAAATTCTTTAGAGTTTCGAGAGTTTTTTAGATAATTTTTGAGAGGGGGAATGGGGGGGGGGGGTTAATTCTAAAAAAATAGAAAAAAATGACCTATATTTTTAACTTACGAAAGTGTGATCGTATCTTGATGAAATTTCATGTTTAGAAGGACCTCGTAACTCAGATCTCTTATTTTAAATCCCTACCAAATCCAGTGTCATTGAGGGGGGGGGGAATCTGGGAAAACGCTCAAACCGGAGAGATCAGGATGAAACTTGGTGGGAAGAATAAGCACAAGCCCAAGATATGTGACGGAAATAACCGGACCGGATCCGCGCTCTTTGGTGGAGTCGGGGGGGGGGGGGGGGGAGGATAATTCGGGAAAATTAGAAAAAATGAGGTATTTGTAACTTACAAACGGGTGATCAGATCTTAATGAAGTTTGATCTTTAGAAATATCTTGAGCTTTAGAACTCTCATTTAAAATCTCGACCAGATCTGGTCACATTGGGGGGAGCTGGAGGGGGAAACCGGAAATCTTGGAAACCGAAAATCTTGGAAAACGCTTAGAGTGGAGAGATCAGGATGAAACTTGATGGGAAGAATAAGCACAAGTTATAGATACGAAATTGACATAATTGGAACGGATCCGTTCTCAATAGGGGGTCTGGGGGTTGTTAATTTAGAAAAATTAAAAGTGAGGTATTTTAACTTAAGAGCGGGTGACTGGATCTTAAAGAAATTTGGTATTTAGAAGGAACTCATGTCTCAGAGCTCTTATTTCAAATCCCCATCAGATCTGTTGACAAGGAAGGGAGTAGGAGGGGGAACCGGAAATCGTGGAAAACGCTTATAAATGCCGTAGATACGTGATTAATTTAACCAGACTGGATCCGCTTTGTTTGGGGGAGTTAGGGGGTGGGGGTAAGTGCTTTGGTGAGTTTGGTGCTTCTGGACGTGCTAGGAAGATGAAAATTGGTAGGTGTGTCAGGGAGCTGCACACGTTGACTTGATAAAGTTGTTTTCCCCGATTTGACCATCTGGGGGTTGAAGCAGAGGAAAATTTAGAAAAATTGAGGCATTTTTAACTCACTAGTGGGTGATCGGAACTTAATGAATTTTGATATTTAGAAGGACCTCGTGACTCAGAGCTCTTATTTTAAATCCCTACCGGCATTAAGTTTCTGATTTTCCTTTTAAAGCAATCTATTGATTCTTAGAATTTCGCCAGAGCTCTTACCATTTGAGCTCTTGGCTCTCGGCTCTTCTGACCTCGTCACAAATGCCATATGACCTCTTAGCTCTTGTTATTACGTATATGAGGGAGCTGCTCCCTCATTAGTACCTAATCTTTACGCTAAAATGTTAGTGAATTCGTAAAAAGCTTATTATTCTGATTAAGCGGTCCTTCTGTGTCAGGAGTCATTTCTAAATAATTGGAAAAAAGTCAAACATTAGCGGAAAGAGTGAAGTACTGAGTAGGGGTAAACCCCTCATATACATAATTAATTCTGTTCGTTTCGAGTTTTAATGTTGCTCCTTTGTTTCAGTTGGGAAAAACTTGTTTTTTTTATCTAATAACAAATACAAGCCGAAAGCAGGCAATATCTTTTATTTATTATCACATAATAATTATCACATAAACATTATAGTTAAGAAGCTACGTAAGATAATATTAAATGCTACAGAAAATTATTGTTTATACCGGCCATTGTTTAACAAAATTCTAACTTAAGCGTAAAGAGCGAGGTACTGACGAGGAAGAAACTCCTTCATATACGTATTACGAGGTGGTTCGCCCCTTCGTGAATAACCTGCTCTTTACCCTTAAGTTTGAATTTTGTTCCAATTCTTTAAGAATGCCCACTGAATCCCAAAAGCCTTTTAATTAGAATAAATTGCTCTTTTGAAATAAGTTTTAATATTGCCCCTTATTTTCAGTTGAAAAAACTTTTTTTTATGGCAATTGGTATGTACCAAGTGACATATAGCGATCGCAAATTCTGTCGGTCTGTCCCGGTTTAGCTAGGCCGGTGATATTTGGCAGGCGTATCAGAAACCTGACCGGATTAAATTAAAAATCATTTTTCCCCGATTCGACCATGTGACGCGGAAGCGGAAGAATTCGAAAAACTGAGGCATTTTTAACTTAAGAACGGGTGATCAGATTTTAGTGAAATTTGATATTTAGAATTATCTTCTACTTTAGAACTCTCATTTTAAATCCCGACCAGATCCGGTGACATTGGGGAGAGTTGGAGGGAGAACTGGAATTCTTGGAAAACGCAAAAATCGAGGTATCTTACAAATGGGTGGTCGGATCTTAGTGAAACTTTATATATGGAAGAATCTTATGTAACAGATGTTTCATTTTCAATTCTATTTTGTTCCGGGGAAATAGAGGGTTAGGGAGGGGGACCAGAAATCTTGGAAAATGCTTCTAAAGGTGAGATCGGGATGAAACTTGATGGGAAGAATAAGCAAAAGTTATAGATACGAAATTGACGTAATTGGAACGGATTTGTTCTCTTTGGGGGAGCTGGGGGTTGTTAATTTGGAAAAATTAGAAATAATGAGGTATTTTTAATTTAAGAATGGGTGACTGAATGCTAATGAAATTTGATATTTAGAAGGAACTCATGACTCAGAGCTCTTATTTCAAATCCCGATCGGATCTGTTGACATTTGGGAGAGTTTGATGGGGGAAACTGGAAATCTTGGAAAACGCTCATAAATGTCGTAGATACGTGACTGATATAACCGGACTGGATCCGCTCTCTTTTTGGGGAGTTAGGTGGAAGGGTTCAGTGTTGGTAAGTTTGATGCTTCTAAACGGGATAGGACGATGAAAACTGGTAGGCGTGTCAGGGAGCTGTTCAAATTGATTTTATAAAGTCGTTTTCCCTGGTTTAACCATCTGAAGGGCTGAACGGAGAGGAAAAATTAGAAAAATTGAGTTATATTTAACTTACGAGTGGGTGATCAGATCTTAATGAATTTTGATATTTAGAAGGACCTCGTGACTCAGAGCTCTTATTTTAAATCCTGACCGGCATTAAGCCTCAGAGTTTTCTTTTTAAAGCAATCTGTTGATTCTTAGAATTTTATTAGAGCTCATACCATATGAGCACTTGGCTCTTGGTTCTTCCGACCTCGTTACAAGTGTCATATGAGCTCTTAGCTCTTTTTTTTTAAATTTTATTTCTGGTCGTTTTTAAATAATACTGGGAGATCCAGCGCTCTTTTCATGGAAATCGTCTTTCCCCAATTTCCTCCATATTACCCTCTCTCCGACCCCCTCCATAAAAATCTCCCCTGAAAATTTCTATATGGTTCCAAATAACCAACACTGTATGTAAACAATGGGCTAAGCTCATAACTTGCAGCCCTTCCCCCGGGGACTCTCCGACCCCCTCCATAAAAATCTCCCCTGAAAATTTCTGTATGGTTCCAAATAACCAACACTGTATGCAAACAATGGGCTAAGCTCATAACTTGCAGCCCTTCCCCCGGGGACTAAGGGGGATTAAGTCGTCCTCAAACATAATTATTAGATTTTTGACTATGTTGAAGAAAATAGCTATTTCAAAATTTTTATCCGGTGACTTCGGGAAAAATGAGCGTTGGAGGGAGTCTACTTGCCTTCCAATATTTTGGTCACTTAAAAGGACTTTGGAAATTTTAATATCCGTTCGAATGAGTCCATTCGCTACACTTTAGGACCACTGGGTTGGTACAATCACCCCTGGGAAAAAAACAACAACAAATAAACATGCATCCGTGATTTCTTGGTAAGAAATGCAAAACCCACATTTATGCAGGAGTTTGAAACCTATACAGTAGGGTACTCTCATATGCTGAATCTGATGGTGTGGTCTTCATTAAGATCACTTGACTTTTAGGGGGTGTTTCCCCCTTTTTCGAAAATGAAAGTTTTCTCACGCTTGTAACCTTTGATGAGTAAGACTAAACTTAATGAAATTTCTATATTTGAAGTCAGCATAAAAAGACGATTCTTTTAATATATCTATAGTATCCAGATCTTTTTTTAATTTTTTTAGAGTTTCGGTTACTATTGAGGCGGGTCGTTCCTTACTTACAGTTCATTACCACATACTGTTTCAACGGCGATTTCTTTAGATTTTTGTTTTAGTTTTTATTACGTATATAGGGGAATTGCTCCCTCCTTGGTATCTCGCTCTTTACACTAAAATATTTTTGAATTTGTAAAAAGTTAATTATTTTAATTAAACGGTCCTTTTGTGTCAGGAGTCATTCTTAAAGAATTGGAATAAAAAGTCAGACATTAGCGTAAAGAGGGAGGTGCTGAAAAGGGGGCAACCTCCTCATATACATAATAATTTCTGTTCTGGCCGAATAATAACACCAACAAATTATTGTTTATATCGGCCTTTATTTAACAAAATTCTAACTTTAATGTAAAGAGCGTTACCTCGCTCTTTATGCTAAAGTTCAAGTTTTGTTCCAATTCTTTAAGAATGTCCCCTGAATCCCAAAAGCCGTTTAATTAGAATAAATAGATCTTTTTAAATTAGTAAAAATGCGTTAGTGTAAAAAGTGAACCCCCTCACGCACATAACGATCTCTGTTCGTTTTCAGTTCTAATGTTGCTTATTGTTTTCAGTTGAAAAAACGCGTTTTTTTTTATTGAACTTCTGATTGTTTTGAAATAATGCTAGGAAATCCAGCACCCCCTTTACGGAACTCCCCTTCTCCCAATAAAAGTTCTTCCATGGAAAGATCCGCCCACTTTACCCTCTCCCTCTCCCCACCATAAAAAAATATTTCCTGAAAATGTCTGTATACTTCCCGATAACCGATATTATATGTAGACAATGGGTTAAGTTTATAACTTGCAGCCCTTCCCATGGGGCTCCAGGGGATTGAGTCGAGACATAGCTATTAGATTTTTCGGTCATGTTGAACAAAATGGCTATCTCAAAATTTTGATCTGGTGACTCTGGGAAAAAATGAGCATGGGAGGGGGCTTAGTATCCTTCTATTTTTTTGTTCACTTTAAAAGGACACTAGAACTTTTAATTTCCGTTTGAGAGTGTCCTCTCGGGACATTCTAGGACCAGTGGGTCTATACGATCACCCCTGGGGAAAAAAACAACAAATGGACACGCATCTTCTGGCCTTCTGATCTTCTGCTAAAAAAATACAGAATTCCACATTTTTTCAGATAGGACCTTGAAACCTATTCAATAGGGTTTTCTGATACGCTGAATTTCCCCCTTTTACCGAAAATAAGGCAAATTTTCTCAGGGTCGTAACTTTTGATGGGTAGAACCAAACTTGATGAAACTTATATATTTGAAATCAGCATAAAATTTTGATTGTTTCGATGTATCTATTTGTATCAAAATCCCGTTTTTTAGAGTTTAGGTTACTATTGAGCTGGGTCGCTCCTTACTTACAGTTCGTTACCACAAACTGTTTGAAATATGAGCTATATGTGGAGGCGGTTTTAGGGGAGTTACATTGAGGACAGTCTAAGTTTCTGAATTGTTTTTTACTTAGTAGATAAGGGACTTACGCTCTTTTTGTGCCCTTTTGGAATAATTCATAACTTTGTCAAAATAATTAAAGATTAAAATACCCCATTTTGAATAGACCAATCAATATATCTCTTCAGATTCCTTTGAAACATATGCTTACCTCATTCCCAGGAAAAAGTGGACTTAGACCCTTTTTACAAAACGCCACGGAATAGTAGATACGGCTTTTCGGTTTTGGTATGATGATGCATGAGTTGCCTACACTTGGCTGCCCCTGTCTTATCTGCAGGTCCCACACAAACTTTGCCTCTAGGAACTGTCTTTAAGATTTTATCCGTTTATTGCCAACATATTCGTGCCAAAATCAAGAAATAAAATAAATATTATCTTTTTTTTCATTTAATAAAGAACCGCAATTTAGAACTAATAAAAGAGACTGGGACTAGTTATGAAGGGCTTAGCGGTATCAGAGAGCAGACTTACAAGCAGAAGCACCATCTAGAATCTTGTTGAACACATTATCGACTGAGGCAATCCAAAGCATTAAAAAAAAATGTCTTTCTATCAAATTTCTATCTAATTCTTTTTATAATGTACTTTATATTAAGTAACTGTTTTGACAATTGTACTTTTTCCATTTAGTTTCTAGTCAGTCAGTTTTGGGATCTTGAATCTGTACAGTCACATAACATGAATGCCACTCCTTAGGACTTTCAAGGAGTTTCCAAGATCCTAGGACTTCAGTCCTGACTATTCAAGATATAATTACGAGCCTGAGAATGTTTGCCAAATTTTCTAAATAAGGAGGAAACACTCATCAGATTCAACGTATCAGAGAACCCTACTGTAGAGGTTTCACACTCCTATCTGACAAAACGTGTAATTTTGTTTTTTTTTTGCCAGAAGAAAGGTCACGGATGCGAGTGTTTTTTTGTTTTTTTTTATTTTCAGGGGTGATTACATCGACCCAGTGGTCCTAGAATACCGATAGAGGGCTCATTCGGACTGAAATTAAATGTTCCAGTGCCCTCTTTTAAGTGACCAAAAAATTGGAGGGCAACTAGGCCCCCTTTCACGTCGTTTTTTCCCTGAGTCACCCGATCAAAATTTTTTGATAGTAATTTTCTTCAGTATAGTAAAATCTAATAACTGTGTCTTTGAGGATTACGTAATCCCCCACAGTCCCCGGGAGAAGGGCTACAAATTGTAAACTTCGCCCATTGTTTGCATATAGTATTGGTTATTGGGAAGCATACAGACGTTTTCAGGGGGGATTTTTCCTGGGGGGAGGGCTGGTGGTAGAAGGTGATGTACGAGGATCACGAGGACACCATGTTTGCAGAACCAGTTTCCCCAGAGTTATTTATTATCAGAAATTAAATAAAAAACATGCTTTTTCAACTGAAAGTAAGGAGCATTATTGAAACTTAAAACCACAAGAAATTATTTTGTATATGAGAGGGGTTCGCCCTCTCGTCAATACCTCGCTCTTGACGCTAAAGTTTTTTTTTAGTACTTTCATTAAAGCTATTGATTTTCATTAGACTCCTTTTGATTCAGGAGTCATGGTTAAAGAATTGAACAAAATTCAAACTTTAGCGTAAAGCGAGGTATTGACGAGGGGACGAATCCCCTCATATACGTAATAATTTCTGTTCGTCTAAGTTTTAATGTTGCTTCTTACTTTCAGTTGAAAAAAACTTCTTTTTTTAAATTTAATATGGTTAATGTCGACATTCACCGGTGAATGTCCGGAATTCTTTTTCCTCTGCTTGGATTCAATTAGTTTTTTTAGTCAGCTTTTTCAGCCTTATCCAAGTTATGATGGTAAAAGTTAGGTTAGGTTAAATATGGTTATAAATCTCATAAATGGGTTAAAAACTTGGGCTAACCCAACCGGTCATTATCAAACCTTGCATTAAACTGAAAAAGTGACAAAACTGATTAAACTGAATGGCGACGGTGACTAAATCCAAGGAGAAGAGAAGGTATTTCGGACATTCACTGGTGAATGTTGACATTTACGAACTTAGAACATTCACGGCATCATAGCCTATATATAACATTAGGTGTATATTGTAGCCCATTTTGCATAGTATTGTATCTACTAATGTCAGATGTCATATATCTTTACATAGAACATGTAAGGCTGTTGCCTCCTCAATGTTCCGCTCTTAACGCTTAAGTTTTTTACTGTTTTAAAAAGTAGTTACTTGTTCGGAAGAGTTGAGAAAAGAGACAAACTTTAGCGTAAAGAGGGAACAGCCTGTTTCACATAAGGAGTAATTTCTGTTCTTTTCAAGTTTTAATGTCGCTCCTTACTTTCAGTTAAAAAAAAACTTGTTTTTTTTATTTAGTTGCTCTTAGAGTCCTAATTCATATTTGTATTACAATTACATATTACTAACACAACGTCATCATGCGTGGGGATCATTTATTTATTTATTTTTTTATTGTTTTTATAGGGAAGACATTAAAACAGCGTTTTTTTTAGCTCGAATTATTCTTAGAATAAGCCTTCTGATCAGGTGCATATCTTCTAAATCCTCCTACGTTTCGCAATTCTTTACGTCTGCGATTTCGCAATTCTTTACCAAAAGGAACCGAAAATCCAGCTTTAAGTCCTTTAGACATTTTCAGAGTCCACCTTACCTTAGACCTTAGTTCCTCCTGTGCCGATAGAGGCACCCAGGGCATCCAAAAAGAGCCGCCAGTCGTCCCTCATATGTGCTGCTGCCCAGACGTCTTCCCACTGGGGTTGGACTATCGCATTGATGTGTTTTAGGTCCCGCTGGTACGTACGACGAAGTGTATTCTTCGGCTTCCCTCTTCTTCGGGTTCCCTCTGGTTGCCACTCCAGTACAGTTCTGGGGAGTCTATCTCCCGCCATACGGATAACATGCCCCAGGTAGCGCCATCTTCGTTGGCGTATGACATCTGTTACCAGGGGCTGGCGCGAGATAGACCGAACAGTCTGGTTGGTTATGTGGTCTCTTCAGTTAATGTTCAGTATTCTTTGAAGACAGTTGTTCTCGAAGGCAAGAATCCTCTTTTCTTGGTGTTGGTTTAGTTTCCAACATTCACAGCTATAAAGGAGGGCGGAGGTGACGTTACTGTTGAACAGCCTCATTTTCAGTTTCAGGGAGTACTTTTTCGATCGCCACACTGGCTTTAGTCGATTAAAAGCTCCACTGGCTTGTCCAATCCTAGACTGCACCTCCTTTTCGCTGGATCCAGTTCGTTCGACTGTACTTCCAAGGTATCTAAAGTCCACTACCTGCTCTACTGTATTGTCCCCGCACTTTAAGCCCAGTGGTGAGTCGCTCGTTGCCATGCTTTTTGTTTTGTCCGAGTTGATCTTTAGTCCCAAAAGACTCGCTTTCTCTCGGATTACTTCGAGAAGATCCTGGAGCCTTTCCTTGTTTGCTTCCATCAGGGTGATGTCGTCGGCGAAATCAAGATCTGCTAGTCGTTAATTGTAATATTATAGTAATATGTAATATTATATATATAATACGTGTGTAATATGTATGTGATATATATGCAATATCATTTATTTCACACCTTGATATTTTTTTTAGATTCTCAGTGGTACCCTTGTTTTACACTCTTCCGCATATATAAAAACTTTAAAAAAAGTTATATAAAACTTCCATATATAAAAACTCTTTAAAAAACTGTGTGTTAGTCCATGAGTTTAAAAGACACTTCTTGTGGAAACGATTCAGGCGTGGATAGTCTCTTTGTCAAACAAATGTCTTTTATTAGTATGAGAGTAAATATAGGAAATATATATTGTTCTAATGATTTAGTTCTCCATTTTTTTTCACGATGTTTGTTTTACATCAATTTTTGTCCAAGCTTCGCCTATAGTGGTTTATAGTATATGGGCGTAAATCAGGGAATGGGGGGCTCTTTGGATTAAAAAGAAATGTCCTCTTTTGTATTTTTCATTTAGAAATGCTTTTTTTTCGTATTTCTGGTGAAAAAATCGGAAAACAACTAAACTGCCTCCTAGTTTTCTCAAGTTTTCTTAACTTAAGTTTTCTTAAGTTACTTCAACTTCGAATCTTGTTTTTAGTATTGTGGTTTTAGTATTATGTATTGATGCTTCAAGAATTTCATTAAATGTGCTACCCTAGTCATATTTTGAGTATGTTATTAATCGCTGACAGGACTAAAACTGATTTTGTTTTTTGGTTACTGGGAAAAATTAACCAAAAAATAACTTGGATATTTTTTTTTTTTTGGGGGGGGGGGGGGTGATAATGATGAAAAAGTTTGCTTAGTAAAAGATTTGACGTAAAGACGTTTCAATACTTACGGATGTCAATGGCTCATTATTGATTTGCTCTTTGTTAGAAAATTAAAAAGAAATAACAGCAAAAATTGTTGCTTTCGAAAATTTAATGACTATCTTATGGTCTATTTGACTAAATCCATGCTAAACTGCACTTTAAAAATTCTACCTTTAAGAATATTGAATGAAAAAAACTTTCTCCACAAAAGAACTTTTTCAAACAAAAGTAAAGAGCTACATTAAACCAAAATGTGCAGAAATTAAGTCAAGTAATTTTTCAAGTGTAAAACTACCGTAGACCACCATCAATAAATAAATTAAACTCAACACCAATAGAATTTACAATAAATAACCAAGCCAATCTCAAAACGAGCAGAAAATTAAGAGAAGCAGGACTACCTCCCACCCTCCCCCACTGTGCCTTCTAAAGATCAGAACATAATTTGCACTTAACTGAAATTTTTTTTATTTGGAAGTTTGACTCTCTTACAGCTCTACTTTTTAAAACAATAAAAACTTTAGCGTAAAGAGCGAGGCGTTGAGGAGGGGACAACCCCATTCGTACACGGAACAATTTCTGTTCATTTTAAGTTTTAATGTCACTCCTTGCTCGCAGTTAAAAAAAAACTTTTTTTTTATTTAATTTCTGAAAGTTTTTGAATTAATGTATGTTTTGATTTTGGCTCACCGCACATGAATAATTGAAACGAAATTTGCATTTAATTTTTTTTTTGCTAAATGGCTTTCTCGTAGATTTAATCGGATGATTTTGATAAAAAAGGAGTGGGGGAGAATGCCTAGCTGCCCTCAAGTTTTTGGATACTTAGAAATGCAACTAGATTTTTTTTTGTACGAACGTTTTTATTAATGATAAACATACGTACCTTATGAATTAACTTACGTAACGAACTTCTGTATTTGTGTGTTTTTATTACGTATGTGAGGTGGTTTGCCTCCTTGTCAATACCTTGATCTTTACACTAAAGCTTGAATTTTATCCCAAATCTTTAAGATTGACACCTGAATCACAAAGTTCGTAGAATAAATAGTTGAAATTACTATAAATACTTCAGCGTAAAGAGCAAGGTATTGTGGAGGAGACAAATCCCTTATGTACCCAATATTTAATGTTCGATTTAAGTTTTAATGCTACTCATTACTTCCAGGTGAAATTTTTTTATATATTTATTTTCTCATTGTTTTTTTGAATAATGCTAAAAAATCCTGTGCCCCCTTCATGGAAATTATCTTCCCTCATGATAAATTCATCCGTAGAAAGCTCCTCCCACGTCACCCCCTCCCCCCATCCCAACGCGAAAGTCCTCCTGAAAACTTTTGTACACTTCATAATAACCATTACTGTATATAAACAATGGTCAAAATTTGTAACTTGCAGCCCCTCCCCCGGGGACTTTGGGGGATGAAGTTGTCCTCAATGACATAACTATTAGATTTTCAACTAAGCTGAATAAAATAGCTATCTCAAAATTTGGGGAACAATGTGTGTCGGAGGGAGCCTAGATACCCTCCAATTTTTTGATCACCTAAAAAGGGCACTAGAACTTCTAATTTCGGTTATGAACCCTCTCGCGACATTCTAGGATCACTGATTCGAACGCTATGAAAAAAAAGAACAAACAAAAAATAATAAAGACGCATCCGTGATCTGTCTTCTGGCAAAAAATATAAAATTCCACATTTTTGTAGATAGGAGCTTGAAGCTTTTACAGTAGGGTTTTCTGTTACGCTGAATCTGATTGTCTGAAATTGTTAAAATTTTGCGACTTTTAGGGGGTGTTTCCTCCTGTTTCCTAAAATGTGGCAAATTTTCTCAGGCTCGTAACTTTTGAGGGGTAAGACTAATCTTGATGAAACCTAAATATTTAAAATCAGCATTAAGATAACGAAAAGAGAAATCACCAATGCAACAGCACAAACACATTAAAAAAAAAAGAAAAAAGGGAGACAAAAGGAGAAAAGGAAGACTGTTTTCCTAAATTAGTGATTAATATAGACCAGCACTTGAATGAGGCCTTAACCCTACTCATCCATACAATCATATAGGTCAAACAGCATAGCCAAACACAATCAACCATAAAGAATAATCCATGGACAGGCAGACATGTCGTCAATAAGTATAAGTCGTCATTTACCAAACAATAAAAACAGTAAAGACAAATAATTCAGAGGTATCAACCCAACACAATGGCTCATCAGGAGAATACACTTGCCTATAGGGTTTTGGCACTTTAAATTCTCTACCCAGTCAAGTGTTGTGCCTACCACAGAATACCTATGGTATCCCCGTGTCATGTATTACCCCAAAAATAGATGCCTATAAAAAAAAAACAACTATGTAGAACAACCAAGTAACACCATAACAAGCTTACAACAGATTTCATCAGTGCCATGTGGCTAATTTTGAAAAATCCGCTCAATTAGATATACAAATCTCAAAATAGATGGTGCTACATAAACTTTTCGCGAACCTACCAAATTAGCTAAAAATTTCCCCAAGTATTTCCAGATAATTCTTTTGGTATTTATTTAAAAGCTCTTTATAATGAAAACTAATTTTTTTAAATTGCCAAGTTAATTTATTTGCAGAAAAACCTCTTAATATCAATTTTTGGCTTAAGATTTTACATCTATTTTTTTAAATCAATATAATTACTACAAATCCTTGCATATCGAAGTAACTGTAGGAAAAACACCGAATATGTGGTATTTGAGTGTATATTACTTTCAGGGAATGGGAAATTAATCACTTCAAAATCGAAATCATCCGATTTATCATACATTTTAAACTTAATTTATTATTATCAGAAATATTAATGTTGAAATCTAAGAAATGATCTTCAAGACCAGTGCCATGACTAGGCTTAAGAATAAGCTGTGATGGATGGATATATTTCTAGAAATATCAATGAAATCCTTACAGTTAAAGACCAAAATATCATCTAAATATCTTTTATTATTTGACAAAACATGTTTTAAATTATTTGGATTATTCATATCCATCATATAATTGTATTCTAGTTGACTTAAAAACAAGTCAGCTATAAATGGGCTGGTATTCCCCCCCCCCCCATGGGAATTCCCACGAGTTGCTTGTACATATTACCATTGAATCTTATATAAGTATTATATAAAACACATTCTAATAAATGAAATATCATATTCAAGCTGTAACATCTCAAGTTAACTGTAGTCTTAAAGCAATTTATCCATATAGCTTTTTTATTATAAGTGTCTATTTTTAAGAACCTCTTAATAGATAAGAGGAAAGATTTCTTGATGGATTTCTTTTCGCTGAAACCATTGTTAAACAATCTATCGCCTGCAGTGAATTATTAACACTCCAATATGGATTAAAATTCGAAATTTTTTTTAATGCCAGAACAATAGGTTTTAAGTTTATTTATAATTTCCTTTAAAATTAAAGAGAGGTCAGTAGCAGCAGTGCGGGTTGGACATGCTCCAGCAATAAACCGTGGTTTAGGGGGATTCTTATGAAATTTTACAGTCCAGTATAGCAAAGGGAACTTTTTATCATTGTCATTTATTTTGATATTAAAATTTTTAAAAAGTATTTCTTCAGTCTTTTCGATTGTATTGTATTGTATCGGATTAACGACGCTTCTTGACTACTAAGGTCCCTGCGTCGGCCCTGCAGTGCATTCCTGCAGGTCTTTTCGATTAATTTTGGAAAACCTCACTCAAAAGAAGTTTCTTAAAGAAAAGTTAAAACCATGGTAATACTTAAAAAAAATGAAGTGTTATGACAACTCAAACTTAAAACTACCAAAAATTACTATCAAAGAATGGTTTGCAGTCGAGAAGCGTCATTAATCCGATACTACTACTATCAAACAATGAATGAAACCAAAATAAACAAATATTAAAATACATAATCATGTCAAAGCTAAGGATAGCAATTGCTTATAGAAGAATAATTAAATCCTGAACGAGTAAAAACTGAAATGGATACTCGGAGTCAAACTTAAGACGAACAGAAATTACTTCAAACAGTTACTTCAACTATTTATTTTTATAATTTTTATAAGTTTATTGCCATAAACAGGTAAAAAAGTTGAAAATTTTCGCATGCTGACAAATGGCCCTCCTAGCGCAGGTACTAATTTCCCGATTCTCTGCCTTCGTGAATGCATCCGTGGTTGGGGGAAGTCATCCTACGGAAAAACCCCCCTAGAAAAATAGGTATGTTTGTCAAAACTCTTCCTTCAAGATACTCCTAAAGAGAGATTTATAGATCTGATTATGCAATTACTGTTTTTTTTATATTTTTCTTAGCAAAATTCTAACCAAAAATCTAAATTTTGAACAAATTGTATAATTACTTTTGTATGCCTTTTGTAGCTTAATGGTAGTGCTGAATTTTGTCCCCGCATGAAGATTAAAAAAAAATTAAAAAAAAAATGGACTTTTGTCAATTGAAATTAGGAAAAGTATATACAAATATTAACAAAAATTTGGGAAGCTCTTTAAATCTGACGAACTTTTATCATCATTTTCGAGTAAAATCAGAAAAAAGTCATTTTTCTGAGGATGTATGGAACTTTTAACCTTTCAATACTTCGTTTTCTTTATTTTTTATATACCTCTGCTTAGTCTTAATAATTGCCAAACTTTTTACCGATAAAGTCTTAAATTGCTTCAAATTTTCTGCTTTTTATTCTTACAGAACAACTGAATCATAGCTAAGCCTAATTCTACTATAAAACGCAGAAGTTACTAGTGACGTCATGTACATCTGTTTCCATAACGATTATTTCTTACCCGCATGCTCTAAGTTCCAAAGATGGAAAACCTCAAATCTAATGGATGCAGTAGCCTAAATCTGCGCTTTCAACGATGAAGGATCTGTCAGGAAATACATAAACACTTTATTACAAAGGTATGCTTTTCTTTGTCTAGTTTTGTCAATAGTTGTTGAGCTTTAGACTAGTGACATTTTCATTGATAGAATGTTCGGGGGAGGGGGGCTGCTTTCCCAGTAAAATAAAATAAAGTACAGAAACAAATGTAGGTAGAAGCTAATTGAATATGCTACTGGTTTAATAGGGTAAGCTAAAAGGAGACCTATAGGACTTTGTTTGAACATCACCAATTGACAAAACTGGGTTGTTCCCAAAACATTACACTTTCTCAAAACTAAGACGGTTTATATCGTGGAATTTGATTTCTGACGACTCATATGCCTCCTGATATTTAGTATAAGGAAAAATGAACCATTCACTCTAAATACTCTGCAATATAGGTGTAACCCTTATCTTACGGAGAATATTTCATTACTTTAAAATACCGAACACCCCCTTCCCCCTAAAACCAGAGCTAAGAGCTCATATGACACTTGTGACGAGGCTAGAAGAGCCATGAGCTCATATGGCATGAGCTCTAACAAAATTCTAAGAATCAATAGATTAATTTAAAAGGAAAATCAGAGGCTTAATGCCCGTCGGGATTTAAAATAAAAGCTCTGAGTCACGATGTTCTTCTAAATATCAAAATTCATTAGGATCCGATCACCCACTGGTAAGTTATAAATACCTCATTTTTTCTAATTTTTCCTTTCCCTTCAGCCCCCCAGATGGTCGAATCAGGGAAAACGACTTTATAAAGTCAATTTGTGCAGCTCCCTGACACCCTTACCGATTTTCATCGTCCTCGCACGTCCAGTAGCACCAAACTTGCGATAGCATAGAACCCCACCCCTAACTCCCACAAAGAGAGCAAACCCAGTACAGTTACGTCAATCGCGTATCTACGACATTTTCTTGTTCTATCCATCAAGCTTCATCCCGATTCCTCCACTCTAAGCGTTTTCCAAGATCTCCCCCTCCAACTCCCCCCAATGTCAACAGATCTAGCGGGAATTTTAAATAAGAGCTCTGAGACATGAGTCCTTCTAAATATCAAGTTTCATTAAGATCCGGTCACTCGTTCTCAAGTTAAAAAATACTTCAATTTGTCTAATTTTTCCAAATTAACACCACCCAGATCCTCCAAAGAGAACGGATTCGTGCCAATTATGTCAATCACGTATCTAAAACTTGTGCTTATTCTTTCCATCAAGTTTCACTCCGATCTCTCCAATCTAAGCGTTTTCCAAGATTTCTGTTTCCCCCCTCTAACCCTCTATGTCCCTGGATCCAATTCGAGTCGGAAATGGAGCATCTGAGACATATCAAGTTTCATTAAGATCTGATCACCTATTTGTAAGATAAAGATGCCCCGATTTTCACGTTTTCCAAGAATTCCGGTTTCCCCCTCCACCTTCCCCAATATCACAGGATCTGGTCGGAATTTAAAATAAGAGCTCTAAAGCACCTTTAAATATCAAATTACATTAAGATTTAATCACGTAAGTTAGAAATACCTCATTTTTCTAATTTTTCCGAATTATTCCCCCGCTCCAATTCCACCAAAAAGAGCGGTTTCGGTCCAGTTATGTCAGTCATGTATCTTGGACTTGTTTTTATTCTGCCAACACAGTTACATCCTGATCTCTCCACTTTAAATATTTTCTAAGATTTTCGACCCCCTCCCCCAGCTGCCCCCCCCAATGAAACTGGATCTAGTCAGGATTTAAAACAACAGATCTATGAAGTTTCATAAAGATCGAATCACTGTAAGTTAAAAATACGTCATTTTTTCTAATTTTTCGTAACTAAGCTTCCTCCCTAACTCCCCCAAATAGAGCGGATCCGTTCCGATTATGTAAATCACTTATCCAGGACTTCCACTTTTTTTCCCACCAAGTTTCATCCCGTTCCCTCCACTCTACGTATTTTCCAAAATTTTAGGCTCCCCCGTACTCCCCCTAATGTCACCAGATCCGGTCGAGATTTAAAGTAACAGCTTTGATTCACGATATCCTTCTAAATATCAAATTTTACTGAGATCCGACCACCGGTTCGTAAGTTAAAAATACCTTATTTTTTCTAATTTTTCAGAATGAAACAACCTCCCAACTACCCCAAAGAGCAGACCCGTTACGGTTATGTCAATCACGTATCTAGGACTTGTGCTTATTTTTCCCATCAAGTTTCATCCAGATCCCTCAACTCTACGCATTTTCCAAGATTTTTCCCTCCCAACTCCCCCCCCCAATGTCACCAGATCTGGTTGGGATTTAAAATAAGAGCTCTGAGACACGATGTCCTTCCAGACATCAAATTTCATTAAGATTCGATCACCAGTTTGTAAGTTAAAAATGCCTAATTTTTTCTAATTTTTCCAATTTTAACCGCCCCTCCACTCCCTCTCCCCCAGATGGTCAAATAGGGGAAACAACAATTTCTAATTTAATCTGGTCTGATTCTTGATACGTCTGTCAAATTTCATCGTCCTGGCTTACCTGGAAGTGCCTAAAGTACCAAATCCGGGACAGACAGACCGACAGACAGACCGACGGAATTTGCGATCGCTATATGTCCCATGGTACAGTTGTAATTCTTTATATGCCCATGGTTCCGCGAAAGAACCAGTTCTATATGCAATTAAATAAAAAAAAACAGTTTTTTTGAAATGTAAGTAAGAAGCGACATTAAAACTCAAAACGAACATAAATTACTCTGTGTGTGAAAGGGGCTTTTTCTCCTCAAAGCCCCGCTCTTTACGCTAAAGTATGACTCTTTCTTTTAACTCTACTTCTTAAAACAGTAAAAAACTTTAGCGTAAAGAGTGGGGCGTTGAGGAGGAAAAGCCCCTTTCATAAACGGAGTAATTTATGTTTGTTTTAAGTTTTAATTTCGCTTCTTACTTTCATTTAAAAAAACTCGTTTTTTATTTAATTTCTGGACGTTTTTTAACTAATGCATGTTTTGATCTTGGCTCTCCACACATAAATAATTAAAACGAAATTTGTATTTTAATTTTTTTTTGGCTGAATGGCTTTTTCATAGTTTTAATCGGAAGATTTTGAGAAAAAAGGAGAGGGATGAAGCCTTGTTACCCTCCAATTTTTTGATTGCTTAAAAAGGCAACTAGATCTTTTAATTTTTTTTCGAACATTTTCTTTAGTAAAAAATATACGTAATTTACAAATAACTTACGTAACAAACTTCTATATTCGTATGTTTTATTGCGTATACGAGGGAATCCCCCCTCGTCAATACCTCGCTCTTTACACTAAAGCTTAAATTCTGTCCCAATTCCTGAAGAATGACCCTTGAATAACAAAGGCCCTAGAATAAATAGTTTAAATTACTAAAAATACATTAGCGTAAAGAGCGAGGTATTACGAGGAGGCAAACTCCTCATATGCGCAATAATTTCTGTTCGTTTTAAGTTTTAATGCTGCTCCTCACTTTCAGTAGAAAAAAACTTTTCATATTTATTTTTCCATTGTTTTTTTAAATAATGCTAAAAAATCCTGCGCCCCCTTCATTGAAAGTCTCTTCCCCCATGAGAAGTTTTTTGAAGGACAAATCCTCCCACGTAACCCCCCACCACCTCAACTCTCCCTCTCAAACCAAAAAAAATACCCCTGAAGACGTCCGTACACTTCCCAGTAACCATCCCTTGATCTGAGAGGACGCGGGTTCGAATCCCGGTGAACCCAGTCGACCCAGCTCTAAATGGGTACCTGGAGAAATCTGAGGAAGGTAGACAGGAAGGGTTTGCGAAAGGACAGGATGGCTGGCCCCCAACCCCCCATTGCACTTTCTGGCTGAAGGGCCAAGAAACGGAGATCAGCACCGCCGGTACGGACTGTAAAGTCTAATGCCATATCCTTTACCTTCTTTTTTTACCTAAGTAACCATTACTATATGTAAACACAATTCAAAGATTGTAACTTGCAACCCCTCCCACGGGGACAGCGGGGTAGTAAGTCGTCCCCAAAGACATAGTCATTGTGTTTTCTGACTATGGTGAATAAAATGGCTATCTCAGAATTTTGATCCGGTGACTTAGGGGAAAAAATGAGTGTGGGAAGTGACCTAGGTGCCCTCTAGTTATTTTGGTCACTTAAAAAGGCACTAGAACTATTAATTTCCGTTCGAATGAGACCTCTCGCGACATTCTAGGGCCACTGGGTCGATACGATCACCCCTGGGAAAAAAAAGAAAACTATTTTCTAAAATGAGGCAAATTTTCTCAGGCTCGTAGCTTTTGATAGGTAAGACTAATCTTGATGAAAGTTATATATTTAAAATCAGCATTAAAATATGTTTTTTTATGTAACTATTGGTATGAAAATTCCATTTTTTGGAGTTTCGGCTACTATTGAGCCGGGTCACTTCTTACTACAGTTCGTTACCACGAACTGTTTGACTATAGCTATTTCTATTCATTTTACGTTGACTAAACGTCTTATCATATTGATTTTCTGAAGATTCGCAAGAACACACTTGTTTCTGATTTTTTAATTACCTTCTAACTGTCAACGGATTTTGTGATCGTTGGTTATTTGTGACGTCGTTTCTAGTTCATTTGCCGAAGGTTTTCTAATTGCTGGCTCGCTAAACTCCTACAGCTACTGTAATTGACACACTTCAGAAGTATTTTTATCCTAAGTTGGGTCACTTCCAATGGCGTTTTACAAATTTGCTAAAACGCAGAGGAGTTTAAGAACAAAAGACTAGCATTGCTCCTAGAAAATCTAGGAGTAATTATTTTAGCATATAGTTATGTACTAAATTCTAGTGTAGCAGCATAGTGACGTGATTCTAAACCATGACTCTTTACGATGTCTATTCTAGTTTACTTGTCGATGGCTTTCTAATTGATGGCTAGCCAACCACCAACAGCTGCTGTGACTGATACACTACAAAAGTATTTTTGTCCTCGATTGATTGATTATCTTGCAATTGTTGGGTCAGTTCTACCTCCTGCTAAAAATGAAGGTGATCAGTCATCAGTGGACTCGTCGCTCTATCAGAACCCTAAAATTCTCAGGTTAGTAAATTTTTTTTTGAGACGGATACATTTTGATACTAATATCCACTAAACGAAGAAAAACACTGTAAATTTACTCCTTTTTTACATTTTTTTCTTGTCGAGTTCTACGTGCATCTGATTGACTAGTTGATGCACTGCTGGCCTGTTCAGTACGCCATCTGAGTTAAACAAAGCACTGATAGAAATCACGTTTGTCACCTCTGAATCATGGCGGGACATTGTAAGATGGTAGTTGTGGTCAACTTTTTTCAGACTTGATGAGCATTTCCATTGGACGTCAGGGTCAAGTTCCCCTTTTACACCGCATTTCATGACACAAAAAATATCTTTTTTTATATATCTATTGTATAGTTCCAAAATGACTATTAGAATAAAATAGACTACAACGCAGAAAGTAAGAATCTTCTTAGACTCTGGAAATGGATACAAGTAATCTGATAAAATAGCAACGCCAGCCAATAGAACTGCAATGGTACTGATAAACAATCTTCTATCGTTAATTTTGAAATCCTCTGTGTACCCATAATGTTTAATAAAGACATTTTTTACAGCAGCATCCAAAGCATTTTTCACAGCACTTGTATTGGACTTGTTAACTTTAACTTCTGGCAGTTCTTGTTCAGACATTTTGGTAAAAATCAAACACAGGAGAAAACTAGTTAATAGCTAGTTAACTAGTTAACTAGTTAATGTTGAACGACTTTAGAATTAGAAATGAAGCAGTATATTTTTCAGTGTGGGTTATTTAGTTGATAACAAATTATCTCTGATATTTTAGCTCCTTTACGTGCAATGATTTTCCACTTTTTGATTTTCTTAAAATAAAAGGATAAACCTCCGAGTGAATACTTGTTGCTTTTTACTTTACCGAAACAGATGACGGTGGAACATGTAAATGGATGACGTTTTGTAGAAAGTATACAACCAATATTAATAATTTTTCTTAATGGTGCTTAGAGGTTTGATTAAAAAATTAAATTCCTATGGTCACAAATTCCTTTGAGGCTTGTGATAGACATTTTTGAAATAAAAATATTATCTTATCTTAATCTTACACGTTAAGAAAAAAGAAACAAAATCCATTTTAAATATAGATCACAAAATCAGAGACTTATGATCATAAAATGACAAAATGACATTGTTCTACATTGAACTTACATTAATGAAAAAAATAATAAAAAAGCATAAAGATATAGAATACAAAAATCAAATACTCTTGGTAATAAAATCTATATATATAAAAATAAGTTGTCTGTCTGTGTGTCTGTCTGTGGATCAGGTGACGTCATGTTTCTGTGTTGACTGACGTCATGAAATTAGTTGTCGTCATTTTTGCTTTGATGGTGACGTCATTCAAGATATTTAAGACATATGTTCACGTAGAAATCTATTAATGTTTAAGTTTACAATGACTGATGAACTTACCATGGCAAAAGCCGATGAAGATGCTCAAAGAGTCTATGCCAAAAAACTTGCTGCTGATAGAGAAAGTCAGAAAAGAAAGCGTGCCGAGGAATCAAAAGAACAGCAAGGAAACAGGCTTGAGGCTGATAGAGAAAGAAAGAACAGAAAGCGTGCCGAGGAATCGAAAGAACAGCAAGGAAACAGGCTTGAGGCTGATAGAGAAAGAAAGAACAGAAAGCGTGCCGAGGAATCAAAAGAACAGCAAGGAAACAGACTTGAGGCTGATAGAGAAAAAAAGAACAGAAAGCGTGCCGAGGAACTACCAGAGCAACGCGGAAGCAGACTTGCTGCTAAAAGAGAAAGTGAAAAAAGAAGGCGTGCCGAGGAATTACAAGAACAGCAAGAAATCAGGCTTGCTGCTGATAGAGAAAGTAAGAAAAGAAAGCGTGCCGAGGAATCACAAGAACAGCAAGAAATCAGGCTTGCTGCTGATAGAGAAAGTAAGAAAAGAAAGCGTGCCGAGGAATCAGAGCAACCTGAAAGTTATCGCCTGGCATTCAGGTACAACCCAGTCGATGATTATAGCTTGAGTAGATGTGTTCAAATCGGGACAATGTCTAAAATTTGTCCCTATTGCAAGGCCTTGAAATTCAATGGTGAAACAATGGGAATGTGTTGCGCCTCAGGAAAAGTTAAACTTCCTCTATTGGCTGCACCACCAGAGCCATTGAAGACGAATGAATGCTTGCCTGAAAAATTCTAATTTATGGGCACGCGTAAAACTATTAAAATTAACTACAAATATGCGTGTCCGATTGCAAAACGATGACTCTGGTCAAACATTTTCAGATCAATTGCTGACAATTGGAAACGGAAAGCTCCCAGTAGACTCAATTTCAGGACGTATACAACTACCTGCTGATTTCTGTAATTTAGTGACGTCCAAAAATGAATTGATTGAAAAAGTATTTCCGAATATTCTAAAAAATTATAAAAATAATAAATGGCTAAGTGAAAGAGCGATTCTCGCACCCAAAAATATAGACGTCCACGAAATCAACAATATTGTTTTGACCAAGATTCGAGACCAGGCAGTCCTTTACAAGTCAGTCGACACAGTTTTGGAACCAAATGAAGCGGTTAATTATCCATCTGAATTTTTAAATTCCATAGATCTTTCAGGGTTTCCACCACACGTGCTACAACTAAAATAGGCGTACCAATAATACTTTTAAGAAATATAAACCCACCAAAGCTTTACAATGGCAATCGACTTGCCGTAAAAAAAACAATGGAAAACCTAATAGAGGCCACAATCTTGACAGGGCCTTTTGAAGGTGAGGCTGTTCTTATTCCTCGCATTCCCATGATTCCAACGGATCTGCCTTTTTAATTTAAAAGATTGCAATTCCCAATTCGATTAGCATTTGCAATCACCATTAACAAAGCTCAAGGTCAATCATTAGAAAAATGTGGTATAGATCTTAATACTGATTGTTTTTCCCATGGACAATTGTACGTTGCATGTTCGAGGGTCGGTAAACCTGACAATCTATTTATATGCAGCGACAATTGGACAGCGAAGAATGTTGTATATTCGCAAGTTTTACGCAGTTAATTTGTATTGTATCTATCTATCTATCTATCTATATAAAAACGAGTTGTGTGTATGCATGTTTGTTTGTTTGTAAAAAGAGCGTTTGCATATGATGTCATTATTAGTACATACGGCTTTGTATATGCAGAGACAATGGGAAAGCCAAGAATGTTGTATATTCGCAATTTTTACGTAGTTTAACTCCTGCAGACGAAATGAATGCTTGCCTAAAAAATTCTAATTTATGGGCACACGTAAAAATGTTAAAATTAACTACAAATATGCGTGTCCGATTGCAAAACGATGACTCTGGTCAAACAGTAGACTCAATTTCAGGACGTATACAACTACCTGCTGATTTCTGTAATTTAGTGACGTCCAAAAATGAATTGATTGAAAAAGTATTTCCGAATATTCTAAAAAATTATAAAAATAATAAATGGCTAAGTGAAAGAGCGATTCTCGCACCCAAAAATATAGACGTCCACGAAATCAACAATATTGTTTTGACCAAGATTCGAGACCAGGCAGTCCTTTACAAGTCAGTCGACACAGTTTTGGAACCAAATGAAGCGGTTAATTCTCTATCTGAATTTTTAAATTCCATAGATCCTTCAGGGTTTCCACCACACGTGCTACAACTAAAAATAGGCGTACCAATAATACTTTTAAGAAATATCAACCCACCAAAGCTTTGCAATGGCACGCGACTTGCCGTAAAAAAAACAATGGAAAACCTAATAGAGGCCACAATCTTGACAGGGCCTTATGAGGGTGAGGCTGTTCTTATTCCTCGCATTCCCATGATTCCAACGGATCTGCTTTTTCAATTTAAAAGATTGCAATTCCCAATTCGATTAGTATTTGCAATCACCATTAACAAAGCTCAAGGTCAATCATTAGAAAAATGTGGTATAGATCTTAATACTGATTGTTTTTCCCATGGACAATTGTACGTTGCATGTTCGAGGGTCGGTAAACCTGACAATGTATTTATATGCAGCGACAATTGGACAGCGAAGAATGTTGTATATTCGCAAGTTTTACGCAGTTAATTTGTATTGTATCTATCTATCTATCTATCTATATAAAAACGAGTTGTGTGGATGCATGTTTGTTTGTTTGTAAAAAGAGCGTTTGCATATGACGTCATTATTAGTACATACGGCTTTGTATATGCACAGACAATGGGAAAGCCAAGAATGTTGTTTATTCGCAATTTTTACGTAGTTTGAAACACATATATAAATCTATCTATATTCACAGGTGGGACACAGGGACACAACTACAATGGCGCATAACTAATATGGCGCGTAACGACTTACGCGCGCGGGGGGGCTTGGGGGGTTGCGAAGCGCCCCACCAACTAGGTGTTGGGGTGGCGCGAAGCGCCACCCCAACAGCTAGTATTGTATAAATATTTTATATCAAGCCAAATATAGAATATCATTTTAACCAACCAACGGTTTTGATTTCACTCTGTAAAAAGTGCCAATTTTCATTACGAGGCTTAGAATATCTAGAATCTTAGAAAAATATTAAAAAAATAAAAGTTTTTAATAGAAGAGTAAAGAGCTACATTGAACTAAAAATGTGTTTTGAAGTCGAAAAACAATTCAAACTTATAATGAACATAAAATCACTTCCAATTAATAAAATTGACTCAAAAGAAAGAATAGTCGAGTAAGACTAAAACAAACAGGAATTAGCAGAAGTAGTGCTGACGTCCCTAACTGCTTTAATGGCATATGTCATATGTCATACAACACGTCATATGTCAACAACGTCATATATCATCATCAACACGTCATATGTCATATCAACACCAACAACGTCATATGCCATAGTGAAAACGACTCTATTTCAGGCACTGTGTTTATTTGTCCCAACACTAGAAAAAAAATAATTATCACCATGACAACCAATATTACTGGAGATTTTTATTTGTTGTTAATTGTGGTTTTTAATTGTTAAAGCATCAGCAAAAAGAAATTAAATTAGTACTATACCGAAGATGACTGAAAAGAAATAAAGAAAGCAGACTGACTGTTTAAGATATAATAATATTCAGTCCTGAAGGTCTCAGTAATTTAAAACTTTATAAAAAAGAAATGATTAAGATATGCCTTGTTTTCCGTAAAGTGCAAATGACACCCTGACTCTAGTAGCAGTAGCCCTACTCTTGGTTGTAACAATTTCTGTTCGTTTTAGGTATAATTTGATCATTTATTTTTGGGTCTCATTTATTCTTTGATTGTAATTTCTGTTCATTTTAAGCTTGAATTGTTATTCGACTTTATTTCTGCTCGCCTTCGGTTTAATTTGGCTCGTGAATTGGCTTGGAAGCCTTTTTGTTGGAAAAAGTATTTGTGAATTAAATTTAACTTGTTTTAATCGATTTTTGTTTTTTATTGGTTCATGAGAAAAGAATATTTGAAAAGTTTTTTGCCGGTTGTTCTGCCTCAGGATTAAGATTTTGGCTTATTAATTGTATTTTAGACACAATTTTCCAAGAAAAAGTTAATACTAGCTTACTGTACAATTTTGGTTGGATAAGGAGGAATCATGTTGAATAGGAGAAATAAATGGATTGAAAATCAGCTTAATTTCTGGCCTTCTATAGAGCTGAACCCATGCTAACCCCCATCTTACAACCTGTAAGTTAGACGAATATTGATGGACCATTTTAGGATAAGAATGTTATTGTATTTTTTAATCCTTTGATTGCTTAAATAAAGCCATTTGTGAAGAGATTTTTTGATTTATCAAAAAGATTTCTGGGTTGTTTGAAAAATAAAGCCAAACAAATACACCTTCAAGAATGAATAAAACTCGATTTTTTTTCTGGTTTGGTTCTTCTTGGTTCTGACGCTCAATTTGAGATCCCTTTACGGCCAGAAGTTTTAAGCAAATCACCATAAAACAAGAGCTAATATGGCACTTGTGAAGAGGTCGGAAGAGCCAAAACCTCATATGGCATAAGCTCTAGTAAAATTCTGAGAATCAATAAATTAATTTAAAAGGAAAATCAGAGGCTTAATACCGGTCAGGATTTAAAATAAGAGCTCTGAGACACTGGGTCCCATTAAATATCAAAATTCATTAAGATCCGATCACCCACTCGTAAGTTAAAAATACATAGCACGTATAGCACATTTACTAATGAAAATGTTCGTAAAAAATTAAAAGTTCTAGCCTTTTAAGCAATCAAAAAATTGGAGGGCAACTAGGCTTCCTCCCTCGCTCCTTTTTTCTCAAAATCTTCCGATTAAAACAATGAGAAAGCCATTTAGCCAAAAAATTTAATATGCAAATTTCGTTTTAATTATTTATGTGCGAAGAGCCAAGATCAAAACATGCATTATTTAAACTGTTTTAAGAAGTTTTAAGTTTACTAAGTTTTAAGTTTACTGTTTTAAGAAGTAGAGTTAAGAGAAAAGAGTCAAACTTTAGCGTAAAGAGCGAGGCGTTGAAGAGGAAAAGCCCCTTTCATATACGGAGTAATTTCTGTTCGTTTTAAGTTTTAACGTCGGTCCTTACTTTCATTTAAAAATCTTGTTTTTTTATTTAATTTCTGGACGTTTTTAATTAATGCATGTTTTGATCTTGGCTCTCCGTTCATAAATAATTAAAACGAAATTTGCATATTAATTTTATTTTTTTTGGCTAAATGGCTTTCTCATAGTTTTAATCGGAAGATTTTGAGAAAAAAGGAGCGAGGGAAGAAGCCTAGTTGTCCTCCAATTTTTTGATTGCTTAAAAAGACAACTAGAACTTTTAATTGTTTACTAACATTTTCATTAGTAAAAAAACATACGTAATTTATGGATTAACTTACTTAACGAACTTCTATATTCGTATGTTTTGATTGCGTATATGAGGGGGCTTGGGTTTGGTGCTTCTGGACGCGATAGGACGGTGAAAATTGGTAGGCCTGTCAGGGAGCTGTACAAATCGACTTGATAAAGTCGTTTTCCCCGATTCGACCATCTGGGGGCTGAAGGGAGAGGAAAAATTAGAAAAATTGAGGCATTTTAAATTGCGAGTGGGTGATCAGATCTTAATGAATTTTGATACTTAGAAGGACCTCGTGACTCCGAGCTTTCATTTTAAATCCCGACCGGCATCACGCCTCTGATTTTCCTTTTAAAGTAATCTGTTTATTGTTAGAATTTTGCTAGAGCTCATACCAAATGAGCTCTTGGCTCTTCCGACCTCGTCACAAGTGCCATATGAGCTCTTAACTATTGTCTTTTATATACTTTTATAAACTCAAAGGCACACTCAATGTTTTTATTCACGAAGATTGTCAGTCTGTTCAAGCTTTTCGTTTTTCCCATTTTTGTTTTTCTAATTTCAGACGCTACCCGCAAAATGATCATCCAGACTTTCCTCTCTCAAGTGACATGATATACTTTTGTCAACCAGAAAATCTAACAATTTCTGCTCTCCGACGAGCTGGAAGAAAAGACGCCAATATATTTGTGTTCACTTTAACCGACAAAGACACTGGTAAGACACGCTATGGGATTTGTTTGAATTTTGTGCGTACATTGGATCGAGAAGCCGTGAAGATGGCACAAGCTTCATCAGTAAGACGGGATTCTTGGAGATACTCCGGTGACAAAAGTACTGATTCGGCTTTTTCTAGGTATGTGTACAATTTAACTGAGTTGATCCAGGAGAGGCCCCTAAATCACAATTATAAGCATCAATTTTATCAAGTTAGAGGGAACATCTATGCTAGCTAAGAAGGTAACACTAAAACTTTGCCTTATAAGGTGGCTTTTCGCGCTGCAAGGCACAAAATCTAAAATGAAATTTCCAAAAGCTCGTAACATATGTCCATTTTTCGTATCACCTTGAAGACCGTGCTCTATTCTGTGACGTTGAATAATCTCCATCTAATGTTCACATGTTACTTTAATGTTTATGCCCCCTTTTTTGCCAAAGACATCCAATCAAAATTGTGAATTGAAGTCCAAAACAAGGTGTCTCTGAAAGAGCGCCGGATTTAAATCTGCTATGGATCAAGTTTATTTATTTGATAGAAGCAAAAAAGCGAACCACTCTCTTCAGGAGATGTTGTAATTTCACGAGAAACATCACATCAGGCATATGCCCCCTTACTAAACCTACAGGCACTTCTTCTATCCATGTACATTCTATAACATTTTTCTATAAGAATATTTGCCTGATTTTGAAAAAAGAGGCGAGGGCTGAAAAAGTCACAGAATTTTGGTGAAAATCCTATCATCATATTCTGTGTAGTATATTCTTTAGTAAAGGCATATGCCCCCTTACTAAACCTACAGGCACTTCTTCTATCCATGTACATTCTATAACATTTTTCTATAAGAATATTTGCCTGATTTTCGAAAAAAGAGGCGAGGGCTGAAAAAGTCACAGAATTTTGATGAAAATCCTATCATCATATTCTGTGTATCAGAGAACCGTACTGTAGAGGTTTCGAGCTCCCATCTGCAAAAAATCTGGAATTTTCTCATTTTTACCAGAAGAATTTTCAATCTAAATCAAGTTGTCATAAAGCCATGGCTAATCGTGGAAAAAGCAAAGACAGATAGTCTGAGTGAGAGGCAAAGCTGGCATAAAACTTTTCCAGGACTGTATAAAATGATGTCATTTTGACTTGGACAGAAAGTCTATCATCCATTCATCCTTCCTAGGGCAGAACTAGGTAAAAAGTCATAGAACTGAAGAATTTCCCCCTTTATCGAAAATGAGACTAAGTTTCTCTCGCACATTCTCATGGACAGAATAAATGACTGTAGGGCTAACAAGGGAGGGGTTTCATCAAATTTAATATTACCCATCAAAGTTATGAGCCAGAGAAAATGTATCTCATTTTAGAAAATAGGGGGAAACACCCCTAAAAGTTATGGAATATTAACGAAAATCACACCAGCAGATTTAACCTATCAGAGAATTCTACCATAGAAGTTTCAAGCTCCTGAATTTTGTATTTTTTACCAGAAGACTGATCACGAATGAGTTTTTTTTTTTCAGGGGTGATCGTGTTGACTCAGCGGTCCTAGAAGGCCGAAAGAAGGCTCATTCTAGCGGAAATCAAAAGTTCTAGTACCATTTTCAAGTGACCAAAAAAATTGCAGAACATCTAGGCCCTCTCCCATGCTCATTTTTTTTCCAAAGTCACCAAACAAAATTTGAGATAGCCATTTTGCTTAGAATGATCGAAAAACTAATAATTATGCATTTTGCGACAACTTAATCCTCCACAGTCCCCGGGAGAGGGGCTGCAAGCTACAAACTTTGACCATTGTTTACATACGGTAATGGTTATTGAGAAATGTATAGATGTTTTTATTGGGACTTTTTCGCGCTGAGGAGGGGGGCCGGAGTAGGGGGCTCCGTGGGAGGATCTTTCCATGGATGAATTTATCATGAGGGAATAGATTTTCAATGAAGGGGCCGTAGGGTTTTCTAGCATTAAAAAAAAAAAACAATGAGAAAAAAAGTTTTTTTCAGCTGGAAGTAAGTAGCAGCATTAAGACCTAAAGTGAACAGAAATTATTACGTATATAAGGGGGTTCGTCTCCTCCACAGTACCGTGCTCTTTACTCTGAAGTATTTTTTATTAATTTTAACTATTTATTCTACGGCCCTTGTGATTCAGAGGTCATTCTCAAAGAATTGGGACAGAATTCAAGATTTATTTTAAAGAGCGAGTACTTGACGAGTGGGCGAACCCCCTTATATACGTAATGAAAATATACAAATATCGAAGTTTGTTACGCAAGTTAATTCGTAAGTTATGTATATTTATTACTAATAAAAACGTTCGTAAAAGAGTAAAAAGTTCCAGTTGTCTTTTTAAGTGACCAAAAATTTGAGGGCAATTAGGCCTCCTCCTCCACTCAGTCTTTTTTTTTTATCAAAATCGTCCAATCAAAACTATGTCCGATCAAAACTGGAAACAAATAATAGGTACACCAAATAGCAAAATTTTCAAACTCCTCACTGCCGAAGATGATTATGAGCTAACAGCCGACCTTTCCTTACAAGTCTCCTCTATGTCTCATAATTAGCATCAGCTTATTTTTGGTTTCAATGTGTATCCTACTACTGAAGTTGTCAACCCCTTGAAACTTTCAAACTATTATAAATCATGAAGAGATTTTTGTACCAAAAAATGGATGACATATACTTTGATCAGATCATCAAGAGCTTTCGGTTGCCGCCGAAAACAAAGCTCTATCTGTCTTAGTTCAAAAGTTGATTTTTTTGCCGTAGGCCAACTTTCTAACGTCACCACATAGAAAGGAGCAAAGGATAAGCTCCAATTTCTTTAGCAATGACAGAACTTTTAAAGTTTAAGAGGTACATCAGATAACATTTCTCAACCTCAATCCTAAGTCCGAAAAACAAATGATAAACCCAGCAAAAATCACGGCAGCAGTTTCACACCCCGTGGCAAATGCCGCTTTTTGTTTCTGTAAATTTTCTATTTATCACTCAAAGAAGATATATTGGCTGTGGGGCCAGGTAACTGCCGCATATATTTAACACTTATAAATTTTAGTCCATCTTCAATTTGAAAGTGGTGCCTGCCTGCTTGCCTGCTGGAACAGAGCTTTCCACTCGAAAGCAGAAACATGGTTTGATGAAACGAAAGCTTGGCTGCACAACTTCAGATACTCCTCTCTAACATAGGCTACATAACTCCACCTCACTTTGCACACCATAGGCTCTTGCTCGTGGACAAGCAAAAACCATCCTTTTTGGCCCCAGGCAAGAGTTCTGCGGAGCTTTCCAAAATGTAATGCCGTATTCATCAATCCGGCCTGAGGTCCACACTTTCTTTAAAAACCGCACATGTTAGACCCTTCCCAGTTTCCAGGAATAAGCTGACATCGGCGGCATAGGAAAAAAAAAACGGGATAAAACCAAAATGTTGCTCTCGCAACACAATTATTCCGTATATGAAAGGGGTTGTCTCTTCTTCAGCCCCTCGCTCTTTACGTTAAAGTTTGAATCTTTCTCACAACTCTGTTTTTTAAACCAATACAAAACCTCAGCGTAAAGAGTTTGGGGTTGAGGGAGGGACAACCCCTTTCATATACGAAATAATTTCTGTTTGTTTTAAGTTTTAATGTCGCTTCTTATTTGCAGTTAAAGAAAATTTGTTTTTGTTTTTGTTCAATTCTCTCATAGAAGCCCAAGAGGAAGAATTTTCGAGGGGGTAAGGCAAACAAAATGCTTGCTTTATTGTATTTTCTAGAAATATCATGTTTTTGGGACATTACTTGTCTTCAAACCTTAGAGAAGGACATCACAACCGCTGTTCTCAAATTTCATTCGAGAAGGATTATATTTTGTTATATAGGAACATGTGCTGTAAAGGGGAATTTCATAAGGCCTTAACCAAATAGCGGTACTGTGGATTGATATCTACCCGGAAGTACAGTTCTCGTGTTTCGATTGTACCTGTTGCAGGGTCTAGGATTGCTTATAAATTATGGGTTAGTGTCTCCAATTAACCAAAGACGAAGAAGAAAGGTTTTTAATTTAGCTATTTATAAATTATTTTCAGCGATCATCGAAGTGTATTTGCACCAAGTGACTCGGAAAAGGAAAAGGAAGGACTAAATGATAATCGGAGGGATCAGTCCCTAGACTCATTGAGGCCAAATTCGCTATTTGTGTCTACAGGTCAGGATTCAGAAAGTGGTGGATCGACTTGTCCTTCCCCAAGACTGTTAAGAAAAAAGGTAAGAATTTAATAGCACTTTTTGACGGCCTTAACTGATTTTTATTTCCTCTTTTCCATATTGGTAAGGATATAGGACATTTAATGTTTTCGGCTTGTAAGATTGGTCCTATAAACCGTATTCTAGGTAAGCCCGCCAACAAAAGAAAATAATTTCCCGCTTTAAGGTATCTAAGGAATTATTTGCCATATATCTTAATATAACATATTTAAAGACGTTATGTGTAGTTCAAATATATCACTCTTCAATGTTTGTCACTTTTTTGAAAAGTTATTGTGTTATAAACCACAGTATGAATATATGTTTTCTGGAAATTACATGCAATTCCAGACTTACTTTGTCTACGGCCCAGACTCGCTTCTGATGCCTTTGGCAGCTCTTACTTGGTTACTTTCAGTTGAACTTTTAACTCGTACATTATGTTCAAGGAAATGTAAGTTATTAAAAACTTTATTATATGGAATATATCCGCAAAAGATTGTAACAAGTACGTAAATTGCATACTTTGTGACAGTGGGCTAATAAAAAAAAAAAAAAAATGAGAAGTGGTGAATTTTATTACTAATATATGGTTACTGAACATAAAGTAGCCAAATTTGGGATTTCGAAGGGGAGTTCTCCTCAAGCTTGATAGATTTGTTGGAAATGGAATAAATGATGTTGGGTTGCTTCATTACTTCAAAACGGTTTTTGAAGTAATCGTAACTAAAATTAGTCTTGGAAAAAATATAGTCTTTTTGCGTAGTATACCGAGTGCCCTCTTTTTCAGTCCAGTATTACCTCTCTAAACCCCATGATTTTTTGTGTCAACTTCATTTTCAAAATAAAGATGTCATCCTTTAGAGAGATTTCAGTATTGACCTTCTAAAAGCTTTGAATGAATCTCCTGTCGATTTATTGTCTTCTAGTTTTGGTACTTATCTGCTCCCTACTTGCCTGATACCTACGAGAATTTCACCTAGTTTCGCTTCTCTTATTGATTATATTTTTGCATAAATTTTGCTGTTTTAAGTGACATATCGGATCATACTATGCAGACACTAGATTTGGCTTTTACTTATAGAATACCACAGGTAAGTAAGGAGCGTTAGGTACGGTTAATAAATAAAATAACATTAAGTCATCTGAATGGAAGCCTTGGTCTGTTGGATTGGCAGGATGTTATATCCATAGATGATACAGATATGGCAACTGCTACTTTTATAAGAAAATTACATAAAAAAACTAGTTTTTTAACTGAAAGTAAGGAGCGACACTAAAACTTAAAACGAACAGAAATTACTCCGTATATGAAATGGGTTGTCCCCTCCGCAATCCCTCGCTTTTTAGGCTAAAGCTTTTAATTGTTTTAAAAAGCAGAATTGTGGCAAAGAGTCAAACCTTAGCGTAAAAAGCGAGGGATTTTGGGGTAGTTTGGGGGGGGGGGGCTAATTCTGAAAAATGTGGAAAAAATTAGGTATTTTTAACTTACGAACTGGTGATCGGATCTAAATGGAATTTGATATTTTAAAGGATATTGTGTCTCAAAGCTCTTATTTTAAGTTCCGACCGAATCTGATGACATTGGGGGGAGTTTGGGGTGGGGGAACCTAAAATCATGGAAAACGCTTAGATTAGAGGGATCGAGATGAAACTTGGTGGGAAAAATAAGCAGAAGTCTTAGATACGTGATTTACATAGTTGGAACGGATCCGCTCTATTGGAGGGGGGGGGTAATTCTATAAAATTAGAAAAAAAATTACGTATTTTTAACTTACGAATAAGTGATCGGATCTTCATGAAACTTCATATTTAGAAGGACCTCGTGACTCAGATATCTTATTTTAGATCTCAACCGGATCCAGCGTAATTGGGGGGGGGGGCAGTTGAGGGGAACCGGAAATCTTAGAACATACTTAAAGCGGTTAGATCAGGACAAAACTGGATGGGAAGAATAAAAACCTGTCTAAGAGACGTGACTGACATAACCAGATCCGGATCTGCTCTCTTTGGTGGAGTTGGGGGGGGGGGGTAATTTTGAAAATTGAGGTATTTGTAATTTACGAAAGGGTGTCCAGATCTTAATGAAATTTGATATTTAGAAGGATCTTGCGCTTTAAAGCTCTAATTTCAAATTCTGACCAGATCCTGTGACATTAGAGGGGGGGGGGGGTTGGAGGGGTAAACCAGAATTCTTGGAAAACATGAAAATTGGGGTATTTTTATCTTACGAATAGGTGATTGGATCTTAATGAAATTATATTTAGAAGGGATTCATGTCTCAGAGCTCTTATTTCAAATCCCAACCAGATCTTGTGACATCGGGGGGAATTGGAGGGGAAAGCTTGGAAAACACTTGGATTGGAGGAATCAGGACGAAGCTTGGTGGATAGAATAAGCAAATGTCCTTTATATGTGATTGGTGGAAACGTACTGGATTCACTCTTTTTGGGGGAATTGGGGAGAGGGGTTCAGTAATTTGGTGAGTTTGGTGCTTCTGGATGTGCTAGGACAATGACAATTGGTAGGCGTTTCAGGGAACTGCACAAGTTGACTTTGAATTCATCGAAAACTAATTTCATAATTTACGGCAGAAAGTCAAGTGTTGCCCTTGCACTGTCCAAGTTACTTTTTTAAAATATCCGTTATCAATATCTCGGGTGGAAACGATAAAGTACCTTAGACTTGTGACTGACAAAAGTTTATCTTTTCAAAGACATACTTAAAAACTGCGCTCGAAGATTTAAAGGTATGTTAGTTGAATGCGAGGGTTGAAACATTATTTTGCCCTACTCTGCTTTACGAAGCATTTATTTTGCTCTGATTCAGTCTAATATTAGTTATTGTTCTCTTGTATACTTAACTACATTTAAAAGCCATATTAAACCAATACAGATTTTACAAAATAAGTCCTTAGAATCCCGAAACTTTTTATTGTACTTCCAAATAAGTATTCTACAGTATCTTTGTATGCTTATCTAGATAAACTTCCAGTTTGTAAATAATTTGGTTTTGGAGCAATTCTTTTCATATTTAATTGTGACATTGAGGAATTACCACCATATTGCCTCAATTAAAGTTTGTTCTCCCAATCACAAGATTAACATACTTATAACAATCGCCAGAAATAGAGCATCTAAATTGACAAATATCAAACAGCTCGTGGTAACGAACTGTAGTAAGGAGCGACCCGGCTCAATATTAACCAAAACTCTAAAAAATTGAATTTTGATATCAATAGCTATATCAAAAGAATCGTATTTTAATGCTGATTTTAAATATATAAATTCCATCAAGTTTAGTCTTACCCATCAAAAGTTACGAGCCTGAGAAAATTTGCCTTATTTAGGAAAATAGGGGGAAACACCCCCTCAAACAACCCCCTCCCTCGCTCTTTACGCTAAAGTTTGACTCTTTGCCACAATTCTACTTTTTAAAACAATTAAAACCTTTAGCGTAAAGAGCGAGAGATTGCGGAGGGGACAACCCATTTCGTATACGGAGCAATTTCTGTTCGTTTTAAGTTTTAATGTCGCTCCTTACTTTCAGCTAAAATATTTAGTTTTTTTTTATTTTATAGTACTCAGAGATCAAAATTGGCTTTTTTTTGTGTCCATAACTCAGTGCTGGGATGCTCACAAGGATCTTAATGATACATTTAATTCTATCCAATTAATAAAAAGGAATATTTAATCTCATTCAGGCAAAAATTATCTTTAATTTAGCTTATATTTAATAAGATAAAGTTATTTGTGTGTCTTGTTGCTCTGGTTGAATGGGGCCCTTCGGCTATCTTCTAGTATTAATTTATATTTAATAATATTGAAATGAAGCTGCTACTTTTATATTATTGTTGTGTTGTTGTATCTTTGCCGTCGTTTTTATCTTTGTTCTGGAATGTTATTTGTTATTTTATCTTTGTCTAGGCTTAGTTTTTCGAGTTTATCCTTCCATGGGCATATGTTAATTGCATGAATGTATATCATGAAAAGAGAAATCACCAATGCAACAGCACAAACACACACAGACACACCAAAAAAAAAAAAAAAAAAAAAAAAAAAAAAAAAAAAAAAAAAAAAAAAAAAAAAAAAAAAAAAAAAGGAGACAGAAGGAGAAAAGGAAGACTGTTTTCCTAAATTAGTGATTAATATAGACCAGCACTTGAATGAGGCCTTAACCCTACTCATCCATACAATCACATAGATCAAACAGCATAGCCATACACAATCAACCATAAAGAATAATCCATGGACAGGCAGTCGTGTCGTCAATAAGTATAAGTCGTCATTTACCAAACAATAGAAACAATAAAGACAAATAATTCAGAGGCAACAACCCAACACAAGGGCTCATCAGGAGAATACACTTGTCTATAGGGTTTCGCCACATTAAATTGTAATTAATAAAATTATTGAACTCGAACTTGAACTTGAAAACTCACGCCTGCATTAAATGGTTTGGATGCATTTTCGGTAATTGGTGTTAATTGAGCATAGCTATTTGGAAATGATAAAGGGTAAAAATGGGATTTTTCCATGAGCTTTTTCTAGCGTGAAGACGTATAGGGGATATTAAAAAACGCCAGGTATCCCCTACAAAGAGATTTATTTGGAATATCTTGAGAAACTTGAAGAAATAGTTTTGACTTTAGAAAAAAAACATATTCTAGCATTGCTTTCTTATCTTCCAGCTAGCATTCCAACTACATTTTTTATTCTTTTGTTTTCTGTTGCAGTGAGAAATCAGTCTGTTTCAATTTACCATTTCATATATAAACTTTATGTAACTGTCTCGGTAATGGCTGATGCTGAGGAATTAAAATGCCCTAGGCTAGTTTCTTTTATTACATAGGTTAGGTCACGTTTATAAAATTTTTCTGTCGAGGACATTTTTTCTACTGTCGAACAGACTTCGATTTCCGTGAATCTAAAACCAAGTGAAAATAATTCAGCTTTCGCTTGTATTGCTAAGTTGTAGGCTTACTTGTTTAAAAAACGCCTCCATTGAAGTTTCTTTGAAAATATTTCCTGACAATCTGAAATTTACCTTACTGATACAGAAGTAAACTCCCAAAGCTCGGACCTTGTTATAACTGCAGTACAATCTACGGTTGACTGGACTGTAGCCAAGTCAAGTATAGTCAGCTACCATAGTTCAGGGTTAGAAAGCACTCATTGTTACCAAAGTTGTGGGAAACAGTATGTGTTATATTGGCTTTTGTGGCATGTTTGGAGGACATACTAAGATTGATAATTTTTCTAGTAATGTTCTGACAAAATTTATTTCAAAAACCGCAATATCGCAGCAAAATCAAGAGAGGTAACTTCCCAAATTTCGGATCAGTGGGTATAAACGTTTATAACTTTTAAACCAAAGTCTTTGGATACCACCCAAATGTCAACAGAAGGAAATTCTTCTATATTTCTTCATAAAATAAGATATTTTGAACTGGGATCCTTAATCTACTGAGGAGAGTATCAACGCCACAGAAATACGAAAGCCGACAAGATCGGTGCCGGGAATAAAGGTCGTGTTTAACGTTTTCATACTCCTATTATTGTCGAAGGAATGGCGCCCCTCGAAGAAACCATAGCCTAGTAAACAGCACAGCATTCGCACGAGATTCTGATTAATGAACAATCCTTCTGGCCTTGGTTTGTTTTTGACGGGCGTTTTCGGGCTAAAAAACATCTTCCTAGCTAATTTATATACTATGGGTTGCCTTCCTTAGTAGTATAATATTTGTAGGTATGAATATACATTGAGTCGGAGGTAATAGCCTTGGGACTGTCTGTGCAGGATTTTGACTCTTGTTGATAGAAGAGCATCACCAAGTGCTGAAAACCATCTTGTGACCAATATGGGCTTGATTGCACAAAGCCTCCATTTATACTGGAGGTCCCAGGGACTTCTTGCTGTCCAGTACTAAGCCGGCTTAAGTGCTTCGGTGAAGACTTGAGAAGATACGTTGATCCCCGTCTTGCTCTAGTATCCAGGATCATTGCTTTTCCTGAGGCCAAAATAATTTCGATGATTTGAAGAACATGATAATTGGAACTTGGAATGTTACGACGTTAAACAATGACTGTTGTATCGACATTTTGACTGACGAATTCAAACAATTCATACTGGACTTAGGAGTTTCAGAAATTCATATCTCAGGGGTAGGTAGCGTGAAATTAGGTGACATAGAATTTGTTTACTCAGGCAGAAAGGATGGGGTATATAAGCAGAGAGTAGGGCTCATGATGGATAAGGAAGCTGCTAAGTTTTGTTTAGGCGGGGAAGGTATTAATAATAGAATACCAATTGCTTACTTTATGACTAAAAAGCTCAGAGTATCAGTTTAGTAGCATATGCCCTTGTTGAACCGACTGACGGAGATACTAGTGACTCAGATGAATTTTACTTACAGTTACAGGAGCAAATAGACAGGTTCCCAGGTAGAAATATGGTGTTTTTACTAGGAGATTTTAATGCCTAGATTGGTAGAAATAGGGATAGATGGTATCCTAGCCTAGTTAAATTTGGTGTAGGAAAAGAAAACAGAAGACTGGCAGGATTAATACAAGATACTAGATATATAGGAGTGCTGTTATGGATGTTAAAAGTACAGACTTTTGCAATTTTGTAGGTATAACAATCTAGTTATAACCAATACGGTGTTTGGTCACAAGATGGCCCATAAGTTGACATGGTATTCACGTGATGGTAAAACAGCAAACCTTATTGATTATGTTATAGTAAACAGAAGACTGGCAGGATTAATACAAGATACTAGATATATAGGAGTGCTGCTATGGATGTTAAAAGTAAAGATGACGATCTAGTAGGGTCTAGGTTTAATTTTAAGCTGAAATTTTGGAAGGGTAACTACCTCCCGGGAAGTTATGATATTGGTAGATTGCAGGAGGAGAATTTTATAGAAACTTTCCAGGAACAGTTGAATCTTAAACTTGACAGTTGAAGATTTGACAATGTGGAAGATGGTTGGAATGGTTTTAGAAAGACAATTTATGAAGTTGCTGATGGTGTCTTAGGGAAGAAAGTTAAGACAGCAGCTAGGAATATTAGTGAAAAAGCTTTATGTTCAATAGACAGGAGAAGGGGTTTGTACAAGAATTATCTGAGTGACAGATCATATGAAAACAAAGGATTGTAAAGAAAGTGGAGAAAGCATTAAAATCTGAACTAAGGAGGCGTGAAGTGGAGGCCATGGATAAAATTGCCGAGGATCTGGAAGATACCGCTAGACGGCATAATAGTAGAATATTGTACTGGCACGTTAATAAATTGAGAAGGAGTAGTCAATTTGGACTTGTCTCAGTTAAAGATAGGAGCGGGGCCACAATAAGTGATAAGGAAAGAGGTAAAAATAGATAGGTGGAAAATTTTGAGGATTTTCTAAACCAAAATAAAAATGAAGGAAAAGATATAGAGAAAATGGAAAAGTGTGATACCTTGGATGTGAAGAAAGATTTGTTTCGTGAGGAAGAATTAGCAACATGACTAAAAGGATTTAAAAAAATAATAAGGTTCCAGGTGCTGATAGTGTGGTAAATGAGTTTCTTAAATATGGTGGCTCTGAGGTTAGAGATAAGTTACTAAAGATTATAAATATGCTTTTTGAAAAAGGGGAAGTAGCTAACGATTTTAGGAAAACCTTAATTAAACCACTCTATAAGAAAGGTGATAAGAGTGGGAGTCGTAATTATCGAGGTATTAGTCTGGTCTCTCAAGGTAGCAAATTACTTAGTAATATGGTTTTCCCAAAAGAAGGACTGGCAGGGCAATGTGCACCAGGAGGGCCAACGTGTGGTTGAACCCGCATTTCTAAGCGAGGCTACAAAGTTTAAATTTACAGATAGAACTTCTATGGCTAAAGTGACAATTACTTACTTACTTAAGACGAGGCACAGGCTAATCAGCCCAACTCGGCACCAGGAGGTATTTGGACCAGGTTCTGCCAAAGTGCTCTGTCCTCTATTATGCGGACGAATGAGTTGAAGCCACGAGTTGTTCCACATGTAGCCATATTTCCGGAACCCACCTAGAGGTTTGACGTCCTTCTTCACGACCTCCTGCTATGAACTGATCTGGCCTCCTTGTTTTTCTCCCAGGAGTATCCGTTGATTCTGGAATCAACTCGGTCAAAGTGATGAAGACTTGAGAGCCTAATTAGAGTAAAGCCAAGAAAAATATATCGTGACGATACGTCGAATAAGATATTTTATTTGAAAATTTTTAAAATAGTTATGGTTTTGGAAGATAATGTTTGGTGTTTACAATTATTGTAGTTGCTTCAATTAAACCTTGCTAACTTAACTTGTTTCAGATATCCCGACCTCGCATGTTGACTTCATTATGTCTTATATCCCATCATCCGTTCTTTTCTTTGTTTCGTGAGTGTGTCATAACGTTAAGAAAGCTGGTGGAGACATGCAATGACGAAATATCACAGATTCGTAGAAATGGATGCAATAAGACTAGGAAAAAATGCTACTTAAGGTAAGTGGAGCTCGTTATTTAAAAGTTATTTCGTTTAACTTCTTTGCTACATTTAGGTCCCTGTGGATACTAGTTTTGTTGGACTCCTTTTTCTAATGAGTGCCAACAATTAGGTCGTGTGTTTGAAAATTCAAAAATTCCAGGGTTGCCTAACCTAATTTCATACTTACTGATGAGAAATCTTTCTGATTTGTCTCTAAAGATCCATCTAGAATCCAACACTTGTATGTTAACTAATACTAAAAGAGATTTCCTTTAGTCAATAAACGAGATTTCCTTTAGTCAATGTAAAAAGTTGTGAAATATGCATTGGAATTCTCTCAGAACGTTGACGCAGGCTGTAAGATCCTTATAACAGTTAAATAAAAAACAAGTTTTTTAACGAAGTTGAAAGTAAGGAGTGACATTAAAACTTAAAATGAACAGAAAATATTCCGTATATGAAATGGACTGTCCCCTTCTCGAGGCCCCGCTATTTACACACAAGTTTGACTCTTTCTCACAACTCTACTTTTTAAAACAACAAAAAACTTTAGTGTAAAGAGCGGGGCGTTGAGGAAGAGACAGCCCCTTTCATATACAGAATAATCTTTGTTTGTTTTAAGTTTTAATGTCACTCCTTACGTTCAGTTAAAAAAAATTGTTTTTTTATCATTTAATTTCTGAACATTTTTGAATTGATATAGGTTTTGATTTTGGCTCGCCGTATATGAATAGTTATAATGAAATAATTTTACATATTTTGCATATTAATTTTGTATAAGAATTTTGCGAGATAATTTTGCATATAAATTTTAATTTTCTTAGCTGAATGGCTTTTCCGAATTTTAGATCAGGCTAGTTAGAGAAAGAAAAAACGGCGGAGGGAGCCTTGTTACCCTCCAATTTTGTTGCCTACTTAAAAAAAGCCACTAGAACTTTTAATTTTATTTACGAACGTTTTTATTACTAATAAATATACGTTACTTATAAATTAACTTACGTAACTTCTGTATTCGCATATTTCTATTACGTTTATAAGGGGTTTCGCTCCCTCGTCAATACTTGACTCTTTACACTAAAGTTCGAGTTTTTTTTTCAATTCTCTAAGAATTAAATAAAAAAAAATTCAATGAAAATAAGGACATTAAAACTTAAAACGAACAGAAATTGCTCCAAATATGAAAGCGGCTGTTTACTCCTCAAAACTCCACTCTTTACGCTAAAGTTTGACTCTTTCTCTCAACTCTCCTTTTTAAACAATAAAAAACTTTAGCGTAAAGAGCGGGGAGTTGAGGAGGGAACAGCCCCTTTCATATACGGAGTAATTTCTGTTAGTTTTAAGTTTTAATGTCGCTCCTTACTTTCAGTTAAAAAACTTTTTTTATTTAATTTCTGAACGTTTTTGAATTAATGCATGTTTTGATTTTGGCTCTCTGCACATGAATAATTAAAACCAAATTAGCATGTTGTTGTTTTTTTTGGCTATATGGCTTTCTCATAGTTTTGATCGGAAGATTTTGAGAAAAAAAAGGAGCGGGGGAGTATTTTTAATTTTTTACGAACGTTTTTATTAGTAAAAATACGCATAACTTACGAATTAATTTACGTAACGAACTTCTATATTAGTATATTTTTATTACGTATATGAAGGGGTTGGTACCTTGTCAATACCTCCCTGTTTGCACTAAAGCTTAAATTGTGTCCCAACTCCTTAGGAATGACCCCTGAATCACAAAGGCTGTAGAATGAATAGTTGAAATCGATAGAATATTTACCGTTGAGAGCGAGGTATTAGAAGGAGGTGAACCCCTCATATGCGTAATAATTTCTGTTCGTTTTAAGCTTTAATGCTGCTTCTTACTTTCAGTTGAAAAAAACTTTCATGTTTATTTTTCATTGTTTTTTTTTTAATTGCAAAAAAAAATCCTGCGCGCCCTTCACAGAAATTCTCTTTTCCCATGACAAATTCCTTTCTTTCAGCCCCTCACCCCAACAGAAAAATCCCTTGAAAGCGTCTGTATACTTCCCAATAACCATAACTATATGTAAACACTGGTCAAAGTTTGTAACTTGCAGCCCCTCCCACAGGGACTGTAGGGTAGTAAGTCGTCCCCAAAGACATAGTTATTATGTTTTTTGACTATGCTGAATAAAATGGCTATCTCAGAATTTTGATCCTTTGATTCTGGGGAAAAAATGAGCGTGGAAGGGGGCCTAGGTGCCCTCCAATTTTTTGGTCAATTAAAAAGGACACTAGAATTTTTAATTTCCGTTAGAATTAGCCCCCTCGAGACATTCTAGGACCTCTGGGTTGATACGATCACTCCTGGAAAAAAAATAAAAATAAACACGCATCTGTGATCTGTCTTCTGGCAAAAAATAGAAAATTCCACATTTTTGTAGATAGGAGCTTGAAACTTCTGTAGAAGGGTTCTCTGATGCCCCTTTCATATACGGAGTAATTTCTGTTAGTTTTAAGTTTTAATGTCGCTCCTTACTTTCAGTTAAAAAACTTTTTTTATTTAATTTCTGAACGTTTTTGAATTAATGCATGTTTTGATTTTGGCTCTCTGCACATGAATAATTAAAACCAAATTAGCATGTTGTTGTTTTTTTTGGCTATATGGCTTTCTCATAGTTTTGATCGGAAGATTTTGAGAAAAAAAAGGAGCGGGGGAGTACTTTTAATTTTTTACGAACGTTTTTATTAGTAAAAATACGCATAACTTACGAATTAATTTACGTAACGAACTTCTATATTAGTATATTTTTATTACGTATATGAAGGGGTTGGTACCTTGTCAATACCTCCCTGTTTGCACTAAAGCTTAAATTGTGTCCCAACTCCTTAGGAATGACCCCTGAATCACAAAGGCTGTAGAATGAATAGTTGAAATCGATAGAATATTTACCGTTGAGAGCGAGGTATTAGAAGGAGGTGAACCCCTCATATGCGTAATAATTTCTGTTCGTTTTAAGCTTTAATGCTGCTTCTTACTTTCAGTTGAAAAAAACTTTCATGTTTATTTTTCATTGTTTTTTTTTTAATTGCAAAAAAAAATCCTGCGCGCCCTTCACAGAAATTCTCTTTTCCCATGACAAATTCCTTTCTTTCAGCCCCTCACCCCAACAGAAAAATCCCTTGAAAGCGTCTGTATACTTCCCAATAACCATAACTATATGTAAACACTGGTCAAAGTTTGTAACTTGCAGCCCCTCCCACAGGGACTGTAGGGTAGTAAGTCGTCCCCAAAGACATAGTTATTATGTTTTTTGACTATGCTGAATAAAATGGCTATCTCAGAATTTTGATCCTTTGATTCTGGGGAAAAAATGAGCGTGGAAGGGGGCCTAGGTGCCCTCCAATTTTTTGGTCAATTAAAAAGGACACTAGAATTTTTAATTTCCGTTAGAATTAGCCCCCTCGAGACATTCTAGGACCTCTGGGTTGATACGATCACTCCTGGAAAAAAAATAAAAATAAACACGCATCTGTGATCTGTCTTCTGGCAAAAAATAGAAAATTCCACATTTTTGTAGATAGGAGCTTGAAACTTCTGTAGAAGGGTTCTCTGATGCGCTGAAACTGATGGTGTAATTTTCGTTAAGATTCTATGACTTTTAGAGGATGTTTTCCCATATTTTCTAAAATAAGGCAAATTTTCTCAGGGTTGGAACTTTTGATGGATAAGACTAAACTTGATGAAACTTATATATTTCAAATCAGCATTAAAATGCGATTCCTTTGATAGAACTATTGAGATCGAAATTCCGTTTTTTAGAGTTTTGGTTGCTGTGGAGCCAGGCTGCTCCCTATTACAGTTCGTTATCACTAACCATTTGATGACCCCTGGATCACAAAGGCCGTTTAATTCCAATAGATATCTTTTTTGAAATTAATAAAATACTTTAGTGTAAATAGCGGGGTATTGAGGAGGGGATTAACCCCCTCATACACGTAATAATTTCTGCTCGCTTTATCTTTTACTGTTGCTCCTTACATTCAGTTGAAAAAAAACTTTTTTTACGTTTTGAATTAATGCTGGTTTTGATTGTGGCTCACCGTATATGAATAATAAAAATTTGCTTGTTAAGTTTAGTTTTTTTTGGATAAATAGCTTTTTCATCGTTTTGGTCGGACGATTTTGAGAAAAAAGGGACGTGGAAGAGGACCTGGCTGCCCTCTAATTCTTTGGCTACTTAAAAAGGCCACTAGGACTGTTATATTATGTACGAACGTTTTTATTAGTGATGAATAAACGTAAGTTACAAATTAACCTACGTAACAAACTTTTTATTTTTTTACGAACGTTTTAAATAGTAATAAATATACGTAACTAACGAATCACATTACGCAACGAACTTCTATATTTGTATATTTTTATTACGTACATGAGGGGGAATTTCCATAAAGGGGGGACAGGATTTTCTAGCATTATTAAATAAAAAAACAATGAGAAAATAAATAAAAAAAGTTTTTTTCAGCCGGAATTAATGAGCAGTATTAAAATATAAAACGAACAGAAATTATTACGTATTTAAGGGGATACTACTCCTCCACATTACATCGCTCTTTGTGCCAAAGCATTTATATTGGTATCAAGAATCTGTTTTTTTAGAGTCTTGGTTACTATTGAGCCGGGTCGCTCCTTACTACAGTTTGTTACCACGAACTATTTAATGTATTTTTAGATATTATAATTATAAAAGCATATCTAATTTATACTATCTATTTTAGTTAGAATTCCCTCCAGATGTTTGTTTAGTTCATACATGGGAACTGTTCTTTAGTTCTTTCTCATTTTCCTTGAATTTTGAGCCTTAGTCGCTAAGTATAATAAGATGCTGGCTAATCATAAGATATGAGGTACCTAGGCCCCCTCCCATGCTCATTCTCCCCCCAAAGTCATCGGCACAAAATTTTTAGATAGATATTTTGTTCAGCATAGTCGAAAAACCTACTGATTATGTTTTTTTAGGACGACTTGATCCCACACAGTCCCTTGGTTAGGCGCTGCAAGTTACAAACTTTTACCATTGTTTGCATAGAGCATAATGGCTATTCTGAAGTGCACAGACGTTTTCAGGGGGAATTTTTCGCGTTTAGGGGTGAGGGGAGGGGGTTACGTTGGAGGATATTTCAATGGAGGAATTTATCATGAGGGAAGAGAGTTTCCATGAAAGGGGTGCAGGATTTTCTAGCATTATTAAAAAAAAGCTGTTATGAAAAAAAGAATTATTAAAAAAAACAGGAGAAAATAAATAAAAAAAATTCAGCTGGAAGTAAGGAGCAGCATTAAAACATAAAATGAACAGAAATTATTACGTATATAAGGGGGTCCGTCTCCTCTATTTTACCTCGCTCTTTATGAAAAAGTATTTTTAGTAATTTCAACTATTTATTCTACGGCCTTTGTGATTCAGGGGTCATTCTCAAGGAATTGAGATAAAATTCAAACTTTAGTGTAAAGAGCCAGGCATTGACGAGGGGGCAAAGCTCCTCATATACGTACTAAAGATATACAAATATAGAAGTTCATTACGTAAGTTAATTCGTAAATTACGTATATTTATTACTAATAAAAACTTTCGTAAAAAAAAACAAAAAGTTCTAGTTGCCTTTTTAAGTAACCAAAAGTTTGAAGGCAACTAGGCCTCCTCTCCTACCTTTTTTTTTTATCAAAATCATCCGATCAAAACTATGAGAATGCCATTTAGTCAAAGAAAATTAATGTGTAAATTTCGTTTTAATTATTCATGTGCGGTGAGCCAAAATCAAAACATACATTAATTTAAAAACATTCATAAATTAAATAAGAAAAAAGGCTTTTTTTAACTGCAAGTAAGGAGCAACATTAAAACTTAAAAGTAACAGGAACTATTCCGTAAATGAGGGAGGTTGTCCCCTCATCAACGCCTCGCTCTTTACGGTAAAGTTTTTTATTGTTTTAAAAAGTAGAGTTGTGAGAAAGAATCAAACTTTAGCTTAAAGAGCAAGGCGTTGAGAAGAGGACAACCCCTTTCATATACGGAATAATTTCTGTACGTTTTAAGTTTTAATGTTGCTCCTCGCTTGCAGTTAAAAAAACTTATTTTTTTCAGTTTAATCCCTATTAGAAGTTATAATAATATGCGGTGTTCTTACTAAATTATTTCAATCATCCATTATTAAGGGCTCAAGAGTTTTTTTTTTTTACTCAATCAATTTTAGAAGACTGTGACTGATGTATTTCACACAATCTCTAATCATTGAACCTGGCTCCCAAGTATCACATTATTAATATTACAAGCAATAATCACGCAGGAAGTTTTCAGTGAAAATTATAAGTTCGAAGAAGCTCTAGAATCTTTTTTTTTTCAATCAATACCAGGGGAATGTTGCTGACGTAAATTTGATTTACTTCCAGCAATGAATCTCAGTCCCTAAGTTTAATTAAGTGTATATAATAAGGTCCTTGTTGTATTGGTCCTACACTAACTTTAAACTAAGATTGATCATAAATTAGAATGAGTCCAAGAGTTTCAGCAATCAGCATAAGATCGCTGTAGTCGGATATCTTCATTATTCGAACATAGTAGACCGAAGGCCCTAATTTTTATAATCTCCTCATAGTGCGGATGTTATTAGAAATATTTATATACGGACTTCTCAACTAAAATTTTTCTGTTGCTAATTAGATTGAATTCAAGAGCTTTTATTTCCATCAATATTGGAGGACAGTTTTTATGTCTCTCACACAATCATCGAGTGTTGAACTTGTGTCCCTAATTCTCTTAAGATCCTTGAAATGGAATCAAGAGATAGAATAAGGTTTTGAGTTTTTTTCAGTCAGAAGAGAAGTACTGTGACAAAGGTCTTTCACATTACATCCGAGCATTGAACTTTTGTCTCCAATTGTCTCCAATTTTCATTATTAGAGGTAATAATCATATATAAAGTATTTTGCTAGAATTTCTTCATTAAGTTTCAATAAGTTCAAAATTTTTGTTTCGATCGGTACAAGAGAACTGCGGCTGAGCTGTTTCATAATTTCTCTGAGCATTGAGCTTGAGTCCCTTATTCACAGTAAGTGCTTATAATTAGGCTAGTTTTCAACCTAACTTTTCCAATATAAAAGCGGATAAGCAGAATGTTTTTTTTTCTATCGTTGAGAGAGGTCTGTGGCAGCTTAGGCATAGATTCTTGAAGTTTTCTCCGAAGGATTGTACTCCTCGATTTTATTTAAGATGTTATTAGATCCGAAATTATTATTGTTTGTGGTTGTAATAACATATTCAACTAAAATTTTCCTATTAGAAATTTGAGAGAGTTCAAGATAATTTTTTCACTCAACACAACAAGGCTGCCATAAGCATCTTTTTCATTTTGTCCAAATATTGAAGCGATCCGGAAAAATCACAAACTTTCGTTCCATTCAATGACCTCCTTGTTCCCTGAAAGCCATAAGACTGTTCATAATCAATATATCTCCTTGTAGCGCCTAATCAGTCTCATAGATAGAGTGTTTTCTGCACTAAATATCGACTTTATGTAAGACTTTAGACTGCACTAAATATAGACTAAATAGAGTACTTTTTTTTCACTCAATACAACAAGGCTGCCGCAACCATTTTATTCATTCTGTCCAAATATTGAAGTGATCCCAAAAAAACACAAGCTTTCGTTCCATTCAATGATTTCCTTATTCCTTGAGAGCCATTAAGCAAAAAAAGTATTTTTTTTTAAATGAAAGTAAGGAGCGACATTAAAACTTAAAACGAACAGAAGTTACTTCGTATATGAAAGGGGCTTTTCCTCCTCAACGCCCCGCTTTTTACTCTAAACTTTGACTCTTTCTCTTAACTCTACTTTTTAAAACAGTAAAAAACTTTGATAAGATCGTATGACTTTTAGGGGGTGTTTCCCCCTATTTTGTAAAATGAGGCAAATTTTCTCAGGTTCGTAACTTTTGGTGGGTAAGACAAATCTTGATGAAACTTATATATTTAAGATCAGCATTAAAATGCAATTCTTTTGATGTAACTATTGGTATCAAAATTCCATTTTTTAGAGTTTCGTTTACTATTGAGCCGGGTCGCTCCTCACTACACTTCGTTACCACGAACTGTTTGACAAGACTGTTCTTAATCAATATATCTCCTTGTAGCGCCTAATCAGCATCATAGATAGAGTGTTTTCTGTACTAAATATAAATTATATTTATTGATTGATCGTAGTCGCTTGAAGTGCTAATCATATGCTGATTTTCAGCCAAACTTTTTCTATTATAGAATTGAATGGGCTCAAGATTGGTTTTGTGCAATAAGGCTATAGTTGAGATCTTTCCAAGTTTATCTCGAGTAAATTAGCTCCCCAATTAGAATAAAAACCTTTTCAGAACTAACATCCCTATTATATACAATAATGATAATAAACAATGTTTTCAACAAAATTTCCCCAGTGAATTTCTTCCATTCGATACACGATGACTGTTGTAGCGATCTCTTTCATTTTCTGCAAACGCTCTCAATTCATACTAAGATTCTCTTCCTATTTGATGCTCTTTCATTTCCTGAGAGCCAGAAAATACTTTTTAGAACATCTTAAATAAACAAAAAACGAGATTATTTCAAATGAAAGTAAGGAGCGAGGTTAAAACTTAAAAAGAACAAGAGATTAGAACACTTTTTACTTTTAATTTTTATGAAAAAACTTAAAAAGGAGAAGGGAGTGCCCCCTCCTAATCCCCTACTCTTGATGCTAAGGTCTGATAGTACATTAAAAATACTTATTATTCCAATTTAACGGACCTTTTGTTTGAGCACTCGTTGTTAAAAAATTGGGATAAAAGGTAAAACTTTAACGTAAAGAGCGGGGGCTGTTTAGGGAACAGCCCCCTTATATATACAAGAATTTCTTTTAATTGTATTTTTTTTAGTGATGCTCTTTACTTTCATTTGAAAAAAATTGTTTCATTTTAATAGCATACTCAGTGTAGGCTACTCTTACACTGAGTAGCCTTCAAGTGCGAAGACTGCCGTCTCAAATTGACTCTTTAAACCAAAATTTAACTTCTGCACAACAATGCTTCGGGGAAAAGAGCTCACTTAGTGTATTTACTTTTATATATATATATGTATTTACTATATATATATATATATATATATATATATATATATATATATATATATATATATATATATATATATATATATATATATATGTATATATATATATATATATATATATATACTAGCTGTTGGGGCGGCGCTTCGCGCCACCCCAACACCTAGTTTGTGGGGGCACTTTGCGCCCCCCCCCCCCGCGCGCGTAAGTCGTTACGCGCCATATTAGTTACGCGCTATTGTAGTTTTGTCCCTGTGTCCCACCTGTGAATATAGATAGATATATATATATATATATATATATATACTAGCTGTTGGGGTGGCGCTTCGCGCCACCCCAACACCTAGTTGGTGGGGGCGCTTCGCGCCCCCCCCCCAAGCCCCCCCGCGCGCGTAAGTCGTTACGCGCCATAATAGTTACGCGCCATTGTAGTTGTGTCCCTATGTCCCACCTGTGAATATAGATATATATATATATATATATATATATATATATATATATATATATATATATATATATATATATATATATATATATGGTTTTAACTACGTAAAACTTGCGAATATACAACATTCTTTGCTGTCCCATTGTCTTTGCATATAAATAGATTGTCAGGTTTACCGACTCTTGAACATGCAACATATAATGGTCCATGGGAAAACAATCTGTATTCAGATCTATACCTCATGATTCTAATGATTGCCCTTGAGCTTTGTTGATGGTGATTGCTAATCGACCATTCCCTGTCCCGGTGTCCCGGTCGTCATTTATATCCCCCTGTTTCCCCCGGTGTCCCCGTTGTAGTTGTGTCCCTGTGTCCCGGTCGTCATTTATATTCCCTGTGTCCCGGTCGTCATTTGTATCCCGGTGTCCCGGTCTGTATATACATTCGTTTTTTAGTTTTGTTTTTCTCCTTTATTTTTTTCCTTTTTTTTTCTTTTTTAGTTTATTTAGATTTTTAGATTTTTTAGTTTTTTTATTAGTTTTTAGTTTTTTTTTCTTTTTTTTTTGTAGTTTTTACCTTCTTTTTAGTTTTGTTAGTTTTTTTTTTTACTTATGTCCTGGTCGTCATTTATACTCCCTGTGTCCCGGTGCTTTGTTGATTGCTAATCGAACATTCCTTTTGTCCTGGTCGCTTTCTCTTTGAGTGTCGTCATTTATTTTTTTCTTTTTTAGTTCTTTTAGTTTTTACCTTTTTTAGTTTTTTTTAGTTTTTTAGATGAAAATTTTTTTTAGTTTTTCTTTTTTTTCTTTTTAGTTTTTTATTGGTTTTTACCTTTATTTTAGCTTATTTTTCAGTTTTTTCCTTTTTTTTAATTTTTTTATTTTTTAGTTTTTTTAGTTTTTTACCTTTTTTTAGTTTTTTTAGTTTTTTTAGTTTTTTAGCTTTTTTACTTTTTTTATTAGTTTTTAGTTTTTTTTTGTAGTTTTTGCCTTTTTTTAGTTTTTTTTTAGTTTTTTATTGGTTTTTACCTTTATTTTAGCTTATTTTTCAGTTTTTTCCTTTTTTTTAGTTTTTTTTAGTTTTTAGTTTTTTTAGCTTTTTACCTTTTTTAGTTTTTTTAGTTTTTTAGTTTTTTAGCTTTTTTATTTTTTTTTATTAGTTTTTAGTTTTTTTTGTAGTTTTTGCCTTTTTTTAGTTTTTTAGCTTTTTTATTAGTTTTTAGTTTTTTTTTGTAGTTTTTGCCTTTTTTTAATTTTTTTCCTTTTTGTTTTTTTGTAGTTTTTACCTTCTTTTTAGTTTTGTTAGTTTTTTTTTTCACTTATGTCCTGGTCGTCATTTATACTCCCTGTGTCCCGGTGCTTTGTTGATTGCTAATCGAACATTCCTTTTGTTCCTGGTCGCTTTCTCTTTGAGTGTCGTCATTTATTTTTTTCTTTTTTAGTTCTTTTAGTTTTTACCTTTTTTAGTTTTTTTTTAGTTTTTTAGATGAAAATTTTTTTTAGTTTTTTCTTTTTTTCTTTTTAGTTTTTTATTGGTTTTTACCTTTATTTTAGCTTATTTTTCAGTTTTTTCCTTTTTTTTAGTTTTTTTTATTTTTTATTTTTTTAGTTTTTTACCTCTTTTTAGTTTTTTTTAGTTTTTTTAGTTTTTTAGCTTTTTTGCTTTTTTTATTAGTTTTTAGTTTTTTTTTTGTAGTTTTTGCCTTTTTTTAGTTTTTTCAGTTTTTTTTAGTTTTTTATTGGTTTTTACCTTTATTTTAGCTTATTTTTCAGTTTTTTCCTTTTTTTTAGTTTTTTTTAGTTTTTAGTTTTTTTAGTTTTTTACCTTTTTTTAGTTTTTTTAGTTTTTTTAGTTTTTTAGCTTTTTTATTTTTTTTATTAGTTTTTAGTTTTTTTTGTAGTTTTTGCATTTTTTTAGTTTTTTTAGTTTTTTAGCTTTTTTTGTAGTTTTTGCCTTTTTTAAGTTTTTTTAGTTTTTTAGCTTTTTTATTTTTTTTTATTAGTTTTTAGTTTTTTTTGTAGTTTTTGCCTTTTTTTTAGTTTTTTCAGTTTTCAGTTTTGTCACCTGATCCAGTTTTTTCAGGTGACGTCACCTGATCCATCCACAGATCCACACACAGACAACTTATTTTTATATATATATATATACTAGCTGTTGGGGTGGCGCTTCGCGCCACCCCAACACCTAGTTGGTGGGGGCGCTTCGCGCCCCCCCCCCCCCAAGCCCCCCCCGCGCGCGTAAGTCGTTACGCGCCATAATAGTTACGCGCCATTGTAGTTGTGTCCCTATGTCCCACCTGTGAATATAGATATATATATATATATGGTTTTAACTACGTAAAACTTGCGAATATACAACATTCTTTGCTGTCCCATTGTCTTTGCATATAAATAGATTGTCAGGTTTACCGACTCTTGAACATGCAACATATAATGGTCCATGGGAAAACAATCTGTATTCAGATCTATACCTCATGATTCTAATGATTGCCCTTGAGCTTTGTTGATGGTGATTGCTAATCGACCATTCCCTGTCCCGGTCGTCATTTACATCCCCCTGTTTCCCCCGGTGTCCCCGTTGTAGTTGTGTCCCTGTGTCCCGGTCGTCATTTATATTCCCTGTGTCCCGGGTCCCGGTCATCATTTGTATCCCGGTGTCCCGGTCTGTATATACATTCGTTTTTTAGTTTTGTTTTTCTCCTTTATTTTTTTCCTTTTTTTTTCTTTTTTAGCTTATTTAGATTTTTAGATTTTTTAGTTTTTTTTATTAGTTTTTAGTTTTTATTTCTTTTTAGTTTTTTTGTCCCGGTCGTCATTTATATCCCCCTGTTTCCCCCGCTGTCCCCGTTGTAGTTGTGTCCCTGTGTCCCGGTCGTTATTTATATTCCCTGTGTCCCGGTCGTCATTTGTATCCCGGTGTACCGGTCTGTATATACATTCGTTTTTTAGTTTTGTTTTTCTCCTTTTTTTTTTCCTTTTTTTTTCTTTTTTAGTTTATTTAGATTTTTAGATTTTTTAGTTTTTTTATTAGTTTTTAGTTTTTTTTTCTTTTTAGTTTTTTTGTAGTTTTTACCTTCTTTTTAGTTTTGTTAATTTTTTTTTTACTTGTGTCCTGGTCGTCATTTATACTCCCTGTGTCCCGGTGCTTTGTTGATTGCTAATCGAACATTCCTTTTGTCCTGGTCGCTTTCTCTTTGATTGTCGTCATTTATTTTTTTCTTTTTTAGTTCTTTTAGTTTTTACCTTTTTTAGTTTTTTTTTAGTTTTTAGTTTTTTTAGTTTTTTACCTTTTTTTAGTTTTTTTAGTTTTTTTAGTTTTTTAGCTTTTTTATTTTTTTTATTAGTTTTTAGTTTTTTTGTAGTTTTTGCCTTTTTTTAGTTTTTTAGTTTTTTAGCTTTTTTATTAGTTTTTAGTTTTTTTTGTAGTTTTTGCCTTTTTTTAGTTTTTTTAGTTTTTTAGCTTTTTTATTTTTTTTATTAGTTTTTAGTTTTTTTTGTAGTTTTTGCCTTTTTTTAGTTTTTTCAGTTTTGACGTCACCTGATCCAGTTTTTTCAGGTGACGTCACCTGATCCACGATCCACAGATCCACAGACAACTTATTTTTATATATATAGATAGTTTTTTTTTTTTACTTATGTCCTGGTCGTCATTTATACTCCCTGTGTCCCGGTGCTTTGTTGATTGCTAATCGAACATTCCTTTTGTCCTGGTCGCTTTCTCTTTGAGTGTCGTCATTTATTAGTTTTTTCCTTTTTTTAGTTTTTTATTGGTTTTTACCTTTATTTTAGCTTATTTTTCAGTTTTTTCCTTTTTTTTAGTTTTTTTTTATTTTTTATTTTTTTTAGTTTTTTACCTTTTTTTAGTTTTTTTAGTTTTTTTAGTTTTTTAGCTTTTTTACTTTTTTTATTAGTTTTTAGTTTTTTTTTGTAGTTTTTACCTTTTTTTAGTTTTTTCAGTTTTTTTTTAGTTTTTTATTGGTTTTTACTTTTATAGTTTTTTTAGTTTTTTAGCTTTTTTATTTTTTTTATTAGTTTTTAGTTTTTTTTGTAGTTTTTGCCTTTTTTTAGTTTTTTCAGTTTTGACGTCACCTGATCCAGTTTTTTCAGGTGACGTCACCTGACACATCCATCCACACATCCACAGACAGACAGACAACTTATTTTTATATATATAGAAGATATATATATATATATATATATATATATATATATATATATATATATATATATATATATATATATATATATATATATATATATATATATATATATTTATATATACATGGGAAAAACAATCCATATTCTGATCTATACCTGATTATTCTAATGATTGCCCTTGAGCTTTGTTGATGGTGATTGTTAATCGAACATTCCCTGTGTCCCCGTCGTCATTTATATATCCCCCTGTGCCCCCGGTGTCCCCCTTGTAGTTGTGTCCCTGTGTCCCGGTCGTCATTTATATTCCCAGTATCCCGGTCGTCATTTGTGTCCCAGTGTCCCAGTCTGTAATTTCTCTTTGAGCGTCCCGGTCGTCATTTATATTCCCTGTGTCCCGGTGTCTCGGTCGTCATTTGTGTCCCGGTGTCCCGGTCTGTAATTTATCTTTGAGTGTCCCGGTCGTCATTTATATCTACCGGTCGTTATTTGTGTCCCAGTGTCCCAGTCTGTAATTTTTCTTTGAGTGTCCCGGTCGTCATTTATATTCCCTGTGTCCCGGTTTTGAGTTTTCTTTTTCTCCTTTATTTTTCAGTTTTTTTCCTTTTTTTAGTTTTTTTCCTTTTTTTAGTTTTTTTCTTTTTTCAATTTTTAGTTTTTTTAGTTTTTTTTATTAGTTTTTAGTTTTTTTCTTTTTAGTTTTTTTTGTAGTTTTTACCTTTTTTTTAGTTTTTTTTTTAGTTTTTTTTTTCTCTTTTAGTTTTTTACCTTTTTTTTATTTTTTTAGTTTTTTAGCTTTTTTAGTTTTTTTAGTATTTTCTTTTTAGTTTTTTTTTGTAGTTTTTACCTTTTTTAGTTTTTTTTCTTCTTTTGTATTAATGCTAAAGCCAAGGTTCGAACCTGGAACCTCTCGGACCTGGAACCTGGAACATAACGCTTTACCAACTCAGCTACTTCGGCTTGAATACATTTGTTTTTGAATTGGTATATGATGAAATAATTCAGACGTCATATAATGACGTCACTCGACAGACAGACAGAGAACTTATTTATATATATATATATATATATATATATATATATATATATATATATATATATATATATATATATATATATATATATATATATATATATATATATATATATATATATATATATATATATATTTTCTACAAAGAAAAATATATTTCTAGAATAAGAGGGGTGCTATCAACCCTACATCCCCCCTCCTGCACCAATACAGAAGGCATAGTAAAATAAAATATTTCCTGGAACTACGGGGGATTAGAGATAAAATTCTACCCTCCCCCCTTAACTTTCTTCTATATCTATCTTAAAGCTCAATGAGAGTCAGGAGATTTGGGCATCAAGATACACATTTTGAGGCTTGAAGAACACTCCATTTATCTATACCAAGATCCACTGGCCCTTCTCTATAATGACTGATGTGGGTAATCACAGCTGTATGCAATTTTATGAGACCTAAGATGCAAAAACTTAGTTAATTATAATTTTAAAACAAATGCTGATGTTAGCCATTTATTTTGTATGAACTTCTTGCAGGTTTTGGAACAAACGATTCAACACATGGTAATGTTGTCTCTGAAGCTAGAAAGCTTGATATATATGGTTTTTCGATAAATTTAAGTCAATTGGCTATCTTGTAATCTTCTCTCGATGACTTTTTTGGTATCCTTTGGTTAAAATTGACCCTTTTGCTACTCGACAAAATTATTTTCCGTTAAGTTTTCAACTAAACTTTTTTCCATATAGATTTGAGTGAGTTATAAGTTTTTTGTTTTTATTTTCAGTCAATGTAACAGCTTTAAGTGTGGCTGAGGCTTTCAAGTTCTCTCCGAGCAATTGAACTTCTTAATTTTATTAGATCCTTACTAGAATCAAGGTCCATGTCATACACGGTTATGATAATATATAACACGTTGAACCAAATATCTCAAATTATAAGGTACAACGAGCTTAAGATAACCTCTTTCACTGAATACACGAAAACTGTCGATCAAGTCCAAGAAAAGTCCTCTCCGAGCGATTGAACTTCTTAATTTTCATCAGATCCTTATTAAAATCAAGATCCATGCTGCACACGGTTTTGATTATATATAACATGTTCAACTAAATTGCTCCCATTATAAGTTAGAACGGGCTATTATAATCTTTTTCACTCAATACAAGGAAATTGTCGTAGCGTTTATCATTTTCTCCGAACATTGAACCAATGCCGAGTCGTCACAAAGTCTTCGTCCTATTTGATAACTTCTTTGTTTCCTGAGAGCCTGAAAGTTATTCTTAATCAATATGCCTCTTTGTAACGCTTAATCAGTCTCATAGATAGATAGTAGTCTCCTAGATTTTCTGCAATATGTAATATTGATTTTTGGTTTTCACAAAATAGCTATGCTGTGATAACGCTGTCGAAAGCCTCTTTCACTTGGATCAACCCTTGTTTATAAGAAAGATGAATAAGCATTTTCTATATTAAAATATATATATATATATATATATATATATATATATATATATATATATATATATATATATATATATATATATATATATATATATATATATATATATATATATATATATATATATATATATATATATAATATAATATCCAACTTAGAGATGAATTGCAACAAACTTCACTTCATTGAAAGGTATAAATGAGATCTCAGCAGACATGATATTTTGGTAGGGTCTTGTTAACACGCTTTCCTCGGTGATGCTTTCCTCGGTGATTAAATGAAAAAAAAAAAAGTTTTTTTTTAACTGAAAGTAAAGAGCAATATTAAAACTGAAAATGGACAGAAATTATTACGTATATGAGGGGTTTCACCCCCTCGTCAATACCTCGTTCTTTAAATTAAAGTCCGAATTTTGTCCAGTTTTATAAGAATGACCCCTGAATAACAAAGGGTTTAATTAGAATAATTAGCTCTTTTGAAAGTACTACAAAAAATTAGCGGAAATTACGAGGCATTGACGAGGGGGTGAACTCCCTCATATATGTAATAATTTCTGTTCGTTTCAAGCTTAATGTTGTTCCTTAGTTTCAGTTGAAAAAAATTGTTTTTTTTGTTTAATTTTTGATCGTTTTGAAATTATTCTGGAAAAGCCGGTGCCCCCTTCGTGGAAAATTCCCCTCCATGGAAAGATTGTCCCATGTAACCTTCCCCCCTAACCCCCAACAAAAAATCCCCCTGAAAATGTCTGTATACTTCTCGATAACCAATACTGTATGTAAACAATGGGCAAAGTTCACAACTTGCAGTCCTTCCCCGGGGCTGTGGTGGATTAAGTTATCCTCAAAGACATATTTATTAGATTTTTCGACCATGCTGAACAAAATGGCGGTCTTAAAATTTGGATCGGATGACTGTGGGAAAAAAGATCGTGGGAGGGGCCTAGTTGCTCTCCTTTTCGGTCACTCAAAAATAGAACTAGAACTTTTAATTACCGTTTGAATGAGCCTTCTCGTGATTAAATAAAAAAAAAACAAGTTTTTTGAAATGAAAGTAAGGAGCGACATTAAAACTTAATACGAACAGAAATTACTCCGTATATGAAAGGGGCTTTTCCTCCTCGACACCCCGCTCTTTACGCTAAAGTTTGACTTTTTCTCTTAACTCTACATTTTAAAACAGTAAAAAACTTTAGCGTAAAGAGTGGGGTGTTGAGGAGGAAAAGCCCCTTTCATATACGGAGTAATTCAAATTAATTCAGGCATTAAGCATTGGGACAAAACTTAAGATTTAGTGTAAAGAGCGAGGTATTAACGAGGGGTGAACTCCCTCATATACGCAATAAAACATACGAATATAGAAGTTTGTTACGTAAGTTAATTCGTAAATTACGTATATTTTTCACTAATGAAAATGTTCGTAAAAAAATTAGAAGTTCTAGTTGCCTTTTTAAGTAATCAAAAAATTGGAGGGCAACTAGGCTTCCTCCCTCTCTCCTTTTTTCTCAAAATCTTCCGATTAAAACTATGAGAAAGCCACATAGCCAAAAAAAAAAAAAAAAAAAAAAAAAAAAATATATTCAAATTTCGTTTTAATTATTTATGTGTGGAGAGCCAAGATCAAAACATGCAATAATTAAAAAACGTCCAGAAATTAAATAAAAAAAAACAAGTTTTTTTAAATGAAAGTAAGAAGCGACATTAAAACTTGAAATGAACAGAAATTACTCCGTATATGAAACTTTTCCTCCTCAACACCCCACTCTTTACGCTAAAGTTTTTTACTGTTTTAAGAAGTAGAGTTAAGAGAAAGAGTCAAACTCTAGCGTAAAGAGCGGGGCGTTGAGGAGGAAAAGCCCCTTTCATATACGGAATAATTTCTGTTCTTTTAAGTTTTAATGTCGCTGCTTACTTTCATTTAAAAAAACTTGTTTTTTTTTATTTAATGACGTTATTGAGCCTCACCAGGAAAGTTTTTTTTTGTGTTAATACCTTGAGGTCCTTGCTGGAAATGATTTTTTACTACGAAGTGTATGATTGTGGTGTTTTATTCATAGGCAAGAAATGATTCAAAAGAATTTTTCTTAATCTCTACAGTTGGAAGAATTCCATTCAGAGAGTATTAATACAAGTTTGTCTTAATAGTTAAAAAAAGACATTACTAAATCTAGTAATTGAAAATTACTAGAGTTAATGGAAAATAAGTGATTTTTAGAGAAAAAAAGTGGTTAAGCCCCCTAATCAAGCACTGATCAATCGTTTAAAATTTGAGTCTTGTCACACAGGCAAAAGCTGGAAGATATTCACCCCAAAAAGTATTTATTTCATCCCTCAAACTTTTACAGGGAATCATCAAGAGGATTCCATTCAGAGAGTATTAACACAAGTTTGTCTTAATAGTTAAAAAAAAGACATTACTAAATCTAGTAATTGAAAATTACTAGAGTTAATGGAAAATAAGTGATTTTTAGAGAAAAAAAGTGGTTAAGCCCCCTAATCAAGCACTGATCAATCATTTAAAATTTGAGTCTTGTCACACTGGCAAAGCTGGAAGATATTCACCCCAAAAAGTATTTATTTCATCCCTCAAACTTTTACAGGGAATTATCAAGAGGAACGGACAATAGCTTTTTACCATGTCTTAACATAAGGACGCTGGGGTATCAGCACCTTTTTTTTCTTAGAAAAAAAGTCCCTGTCCTAACGTCCCTGTTACACACTGTCAAGGTCCTTACTCACACAAGCAAAAAAAGTTTTGAACAAATGTTTCTGTCTTTCTCTAGATATAGCACCGTGGTCTTGGTTTTTCTAAATCCCTTAGTCTTTTCAGTCTCTTCTTTGTTCTTCTTGAGCTTTGTATTATGTGTTATTCGTATCAATATAGCTTCTTGCCATGGATAATTATTCTAATAAAATAAGATATTATCTGTCTTACGAAACTTTTCTGCCTAATTGTCAAGAACAAGTGTCTTCTTTATAGATAAGGTGTCTTTTTGAATTAGATATATACATTCTAAATAATCAAAGTTTTTGGAAGTTGTAAACACCTTCATATTATGTGAGAAACATTTGTCATAAGAAACTCCTTTGAAAATATGTGTAATTTATAATAGCTGATAGATAGTTTGACAAAATTTTGTGGGATAATGTGCATGTGCGTTTAGTGACGAAAGCTGTCGTTTCTATTCCCCCCTCTCTTTCTCTATCTTGCTCGTTCCATCTCTCTCTTTCATGTTTTTTTAATACTCTGATTCCAAATTTCTAAATATTTTCCATTTCCTTAGTAGTCTATTTTATAATTATCATTGAAAATATTATGGCCTTATAAACTAAGATTTTGCCCAGTAAAGATTAATCCAACAAAATAGACTAAATGTACATACATGTTTGGACCCACTAAGGGGGAAGGAGATGTGAATTTTTGTTAAATTAGTCCTAATGAACCACATATCAGAAATCACTTTCTTCGAGATGTGACCCGAATTTTGGAAAATTATCTGCCCCTCCCCCTGAGAGTAGTACTTATGTGTCCTAAGGAATACCTATAATCCTCCAAAAGCCCGAAATCAAAGTTAACGTCATTTCATCATGACTATCGTCTTATCTTTCAGGGACACTATATGGAGTCTGATGACTGGATTTTTCGTCAGAGAAGAAATACAAAAATCTCCACTGGTTCAACATCTACTTCGTGACATAGAAACATGGATCTTGAAACTATTAAGTGCCCCTGTTCCAGTGCCTGGATATACTCGAGTTGAGGTAACTAATGCATACAAATATATATATATATATATATATATATATACATATATATATATATATATATATATATATATATATATATATATATATATATATATATATCTAATATCTGTCTCGCATCGACAATTCTCTGTTGTATGCAGAAAATTGTCTGGAGGAGATCAATTCACTAATTTGAAACGACTATACTTTTTACAATGCATTCCTTGAATCTACTCAGTTATATTAGTGTTAAGCCCGGACTGACAAGTCAGAGCATAAAAGAAGGTTTTTTCCCCTCCCACAAAGAAGTACTACCACTAATAACTGACTACCTTACCGAGCTGCCTGAAGCCGACATGGCTGCGCAATCTCCTCCTTCATTCATTCCATCCAAAGCTTCCGTCTTAACACCTTCCCAAGAATTTTCATTCTCCACTAAATCTTTCTTTACGACCTCTTCCCAACCAATTCATGGATGACCTATTTTTCATTTGTCCCTACATGGATAGCCGAAAAGGTTTATTTTTGGCATTATTTCATCCTTCATCTGAAAAACGCATCGTAGTCATTTCAATTTTTTTCTTGTTTTAGCCTTAAAAACTGAGATTGAACCACATTTGTTGTATTGCTAACTGTTTCAAATATGATCAGTCAAATGGATACCCAAAAGAATCTGTAGGTAATTCCTTTGGAAAACATATAATAAATCTCCTTCGTCTTTTGGAGTGGCCGCGTTTCAGAGCCATACCTGACTACTGCTATCACCTTAGCTTCTAATATTCGAATCTTGGTTTACGGATTTATGCGAACCAAGAACCTGTTTTGTCAAATTTTTTTGAACTGTGAGAAAAGACCCTGGGCTATTCTACTTTTAACCTCATTACTGCATCCACAATTTTTACTAATAATACTAACTAGGTATCCACTTGATCAATCTTCTCCTTACCCACATCACCTCTGCACCTTTATTTATTCCTAGTCTGAGTGACTTCTTAATACCAAACCTAAGTAAAAATTCGGTCGACGCATTTTCTCCTCTTCCTAACAGCCCACTGTTTTTCTCTTAAAAGTAATTTACAGCTGTTCTAAGTCAAGTAATTTGTCAAACATTTCGTGATAACGAACTGTAGTAAGGAGCGACCCGGCTCAATAGTAACCGAAACTCTAAAAGACAGAATTTTTATACAAATAGTTACATCAAAAGAATTATATTTTAACGCTGATTTTAAATATACAAGTTTCATCAAGTTTAGTCTTGCCCATCAAAAGTCAAGAGCCTGAGAAAATTTGCCTTATTTTAGAAAACAGGGGGAGACACCTCCTAAAAGTCATAGAATCTAAACGAAAATCACACCATCAGATTCGGCGTATCAGAGAACCCTACTTTAGAAGTTTCAAGCTCCTATCTACAAAAATTTTGTATTTTTCCCCAGAAGAGAGATCACGGATGCGTGTTTATTATTATTTTTTTTGTTTATTTGTTGTTTGTCCCACGCACATTTTTTCCCAAAACCACCAGATCAAAATTCTGAGACAGCCATTCTGTTCAGCTTAGTCAAAAGACCTAATAATTGTGTCTTTGGGGACAACTTAATCCCCCACAGTCCCCGGGGGAGGGGCTACAAGTTGCAAACTTTGACCATTGTTTACATATAGTAATGGTTATTACGATGTGTACAGACGTTTTCAAGGGGACTTTTTCGCTTTGGGGTGGGAGTGAGTCGGGGGGGGGAGGTTGTTACGTGGGAGGATCTTTCCATGGAGAGTTTTATCATGAGGGAAGATAATTTCCATGAAGGGGGAACAGGCTTTTCTAGCATAGTTAAAAAAAAAACAATGTGAAAACCGGAATTAATGAGCAGCATTAAAAATCAAAGCGAACAGAAAATATTACGTGCATTAGAGGGTTCGTCTCCTCCACAATACCTTGCTCTTTACGCTAAAGTATTTTTAGTAATTTCAACTATTTATTCTACGGCCTTTGCAGTTCAGGGGCCATTCCTAAAGAATTGAGACAAAATTCAAGTTTTAGTGTAAAGAGCGAGGTATTGACGAGGGGTCGAACCCCCTCTTAGAAAATAATAAAAATACACAAATATAGAAGTTCGTTACGTAAGTTCATTCGTAAGTTACGTATATTTATTTCTAACAAAAACGGTTGTAAAAAAAAAAAAAAAATCTTGTTGTATTTTTAAGTAACCAAAAATTTGAGGGCAACTAGGCCTTCTCCCCCACCCCTTTTTCTTATCAAAATCGTCCGATCAAAACTATGAGAAAGCCGTTTATCAAAAAATGTAAATAAATATGCAAATTTCGTTTTAAATATTCATGTGTGGTGAGCCAAAATCAAAATATGTATTAAGTCAATAACGTTCAGAAACTCAACTAAAAAAGCAAGTTTTTTTTAACTGGAAACAAGGAGCGACATTAAAACTTAAAACGAACAGAAAGTATTCTATTTATGAAAGGGGTTGTCCCCTCCTCAACGCCTAGCTCTTTACGCTAAAGTTTTTTTTATTGTTTTAAAAAGTAGAGTTGTGACAAAGAGTTACACTGTATACTAATAATTTCTGTTCGTTTTAAAGTTCAATGTCGCTCCTTACTTGCAGTTAAAAAAACTTGTTTTTTTTTAAATTTCCTGTAGAAACCAAGAGTAATGCCTTTATAATTACCACACTCACTCTGTCACCTTTCTTTTATAGAGGGGTTCAATTAAGGTATTCTTAAAATCGCTAGGTACTTCCCCTTTTTCAAAAATCATATTCATAATTTCTTTGTAATTTATTTCTAACTGTGCAACCACCATATTTAAGAACTCATTTACCACACTATCATCACCTGAGGCCTTTTTTTTATTTATTTTTGACTTGTTAATAGCTTATCATTTTGTAGACTTGCTCCTTCATGAAAGCTCCGATCAGACTTGACGTGACGAGCAAATGTCCAACTTATCCTAGTCCAAGACTTTGCCTAAAACGGCGTTCAAATGTGTGTCTACTGAGACTTGTGTTTCTAGTCAAGGGTTTCTCCTGATATCAGTATGCAGGCAGCTCCTGTTCACATATAAAATTATGTACTTGGCTTTAACACGTTATAGCTAAGAATCCAATTCTAGAGTCTAAAACAATGTGTCTAGGATTTTTTCTTGGACATTTTCCCTCATGTCTCAAATAGTGCATCTACAGTATCTTGTAACCACTGGTAGATTGAATTATAGCTTTTTGGAGCATTTGGGGAGAGGATGAGGCTTTAAATATTACCTTCAGGGAAAGGGATAAGAGTGAAAAGCAATCTTGTTTCCGAATGTTGTTTTTTCAAACACTCTGTGGTAACGAGCTGTAGTAAGGAGCGACCCGGCTCAATAGTAACCAAAACTGTAAAAAATGGGATTTTGACACCAATAGCTACATAAAAAAACTGCATTTTAATGCTGATTTTAAATATATAAGTTTCATCAAGTTTAGTCTAACCCATCAAAAGTTACGAGCCAGAGAAAGTTTGCCTTATTTTAGAAAATAGGGGGAAACAACCCCTAAAAGTCATAGAATCTTAACCAAAATTTCACCATCAGATTCAGCGTATCATAGAACCCTATTGTAGAAGTTTCAAGCTCCTATCTACAAAAATGTGGAATTTTGTTTTTTTTTTTTTGCCAGAAGGCAGATCACGGATGCGTGTTTATTTTTATTTTTATTTTATTTTATTTTATTTTTTCCATAGGTGATCGTATCGACCCAGTGGTCCTAGAATATTGCGAGAGGGCTCATTCTAACGGAAATGAAAAGTTCTAGTGCCCTTTTTAAGTGACCAAAAAAAATGACTTTTGACTCTAGACTTTTAAAAATTGAAAATTGACTCCCACGCTAATTATTTTCCCAACGTCACCGGAGCCATCTTAGCTATCATTGAGATAGCCATTTTATTCACCGTAGTCGAAAAATATTATAACTATGTCTTTGGAGACAACTTACTCCCCCACAGTCCCCGTGGGAGGGGCTACAAGTTGCAAACTTTGACCAGTGCTTACATATAGTAATGGTGATTGGGAAGTGTACAGATGTTTTAAAGGGGATTTTGTGGTTGGGGGAGGGGTTGAAAAGAAGAGGATATATTGGGGGAACTTTCCATGGAGGAATTTGTCATGGGGGAAGAAAAGTTCCATGAAGGGAGCGCAGGATTTTCAAGCATTATTTAAAAAAAATAAAAATAAAATATGAAAAAGTTTTTTCAGTTGAAAGTAAGGAGCAGCATTAAAACAAAACGAGCAGAAATTATTACGCATATGAGGGGCTCACCTCCTCCTAATACTTCGCTCTTTACGCTAAAGTATTTTTAGTAATTTCAACTATTTATTCTAAGGCTTTTGTGATTCAGGGTTCATTTTTAAGAAATTGGGACAACATTTAAGCTTTAGTGTAAAGAGCGAGGTACTGAAAAGGGGGTGACCCCCCCCCCCCATATACGTAATAAAAACACAAGACTACAGAAGTTTGTTACGTAATTTAATTTGTAAGTTACGTATATCTTATATATTTACGCAGCCCCTTTCATATACGAAGTAATTTCTGTTCGTTTTAAGTTATAATGTCGCTCCTTACTTTCAGTTAAAAAAAACTTAACCTATAAAACCTAAGTTGAAACTTATATCCGTAAAATACTGGATTAAAGAGGCCCTTATCCACGGGAAAAACAATAAATAAGATGTTTTCATATAAATATGAGGCCAATTTTTTCTGCATCAGCAAGAATTCGGAAGGCTTTTTATCACCCCAGCTGCTTGTCTTTGACTATTTTTTATCTTTGGACCAAAAGACTAAAGATTTAAGGAGCTCACCTCTCCGTCCTCTTTAAATTCAAAAGTTGAAGTTCACTCGCTACCTCCTCCAATAATCAATGAAAGTATCAACTCGATCCCCAAGGCCATTTCCGAGAAATTGCAGATAATTTGAAAGCTCGTGTTCATGTAGCATCTTTTGCTTAACCCAAAGCAATCTCGGTCTGTAAAGATCGGGATATAGTGATTTTGAGCTTTTATTATTTTTTTCTGAAATATTGTTTTTTCTGTAAAAGGACTGACAGTTTTTGACAGTTTTGAAACTTATATCCGTAAAATATTGTGTTAAAGAACCCCTTATCCACGAGAAGAAAAAAAAATCGTTTTATACAAAAATGGGGCCAATTTTTTTTCTGATCAGCAAGGATTCGGGAGGCTTTTTATCACACCAGTTACTTGACTTTGACTATTTTTTATCTATGGACCAAAAGACTAAAGATTTACGGAGCTCACCTCTCCGTCTCTCTAAATTCAAAAGTTGAAGTTCACTCGATCGAAGTCTCTGCTCGATCCCCAAGGTCATTTACGAGAAATTGCAGATAATTTGAAAACTTGTGTTCATGTAGCGTCTTCTGGTAAACCCAGAGCAATCTTGGTCATTAAAGATCAGGATATAAAGACCTTGGGCTTTTTTTTGACATTATAAAGAATCTTGAACAAAAAAACAAGAAAAGTGAATCTATCTCTCTTCACGACAAGCAAAGATAGAAAGTAAAAAAAAAAAAACAGTTTTCTCTTAAAGAACAGAGGAAAAAATATACACCAAAAAAGTCGTAGGATAATTTTGCCTTCACGTTCCTCTCATAACGGAATAGGACAAATTTGTAGAAAGATAAGCTCATTTGGATTCTTTTTTTTACTTAAATTGTAGTTAATTACATATTTTCAGTTAATTTAGGAAGTATTAAGGATATAAAAAAGAGATGAAATTGCTTCAGAGTGTTATTTTAAGAGAGCACGACTTGTAAACCAATAAGTATGTTGCTAATAGTTTTGTTGATTAATCTAATGGTTTTCTGCTGGACAATAGAGGGTTGTAGAGATTCTCCATGTAGACCAGTGGAAAGAGTGGGAAAAGTTATGTAAGGAAAAAATAGTTTTTCCTCTTCTATACTACTTAAGAATGGCATTCACGTGTATTTCTGGTTGTACCTCTATGCTTAAACAAGTGGAGGGCCAGATATACATGCATAGGTATAAAATTGTTGCTGGATTCGCTTGTAAAGACCCTTCTCAAGGCCAAAATACTTTGTCGTTGGAGCCAATTCCCAGGCTCCAACTGAATGTCTATCGCTAGAATAAATACTGAGCTCATTCAGAAGTCCAAGCCCCTCTGGAAGTCAAAGTGATGCACAATGCCAAGGCTATATTACAGAGCAGGCTTATATTGTATGGTAGTTGTCCAGATAATAAATTTCTGGTGAGATATAATTTCTTCTACATCTTGTTGACCGATCTGACATACTGTAACATAAATCGAAACAGTTTGAAAAAGGGGAAAAAAATCTTACCAAAAACGGAATAGTGAAAAATTGAGCTCGAAATAAGTGGGTCAAATTTTTCTTATTAAATATGCAATTATAAATATTTTTATGTTGTAGGTTTCGTTTGTATCTTTTGTTTTTTCGAGTGCTCTTTTCTTTTATTTTAAATTCTTCAGCTCCCTTCGAATAATAAAAAATAAAGAGAAGTAGAAAATACTCTGGGTTGTAAAAGATAAATGAAATAACAGTAAAAATACTAATAAGTGCAGCATAAAGAAAAAGTAAAGTTGAAATACCAAGAAAATTGAACAATTAAGATTATTGAATTAAATAAAAAGCAAAAAAGTATGCTAACAGTAAAAGAAATAAGAAGGAATATTTTCTCCAAGAAGCTTGCCCCTTGTTTCCATAGCTAAAAAGTTCGTTTGAACTCAATAAGGAAGTAACCTTGTATTAGGAAAATCAAACGAAGCGTAAGGGCAATGAACACTGACCTATTTTCTCTGGTCCTATAATATTTGCAACTAAGAGAAAAAATAAGAATCAATTCAATTCAATTCAATTTATTTATAACCCATCTACAAAAAGAGGGCGGAACGCCCTTAAGACGGAGTAATAAGAGAAAAAAAAAGGTACAAATAAATACAAATCAACACAATCAAACAATTAAATAAGTAATGCTGACCATGGGTGAGACACTATCGACATAGAAGAACGAAAATCATGAAGCCTTTTATCAATAATAGATGTAGGAGAAACTAGGCGGAATTTGTTCACTAAGTAACTATTTCTAGTCCAAGGAGGGTAACTGAGAAGGAATTTAGCATAACGAAAATATGCTCTACGAACAGATAGTTTCTGAGGTTCACTAAAAAACTGCCAAACCGGACAAAGAGAAAGGAGATGAGGTACAACTAGGCTATTATAAATTTTCGCAAGATTTAATTTATCAATATGTTTAATATTAGATGCAATTGAAGCATAAGCAATTCTCAGTTTTTTCTTCAAAAGTTCAAGGGATAAATTCACAGTTTCTTTCATATTTTTTCCAATAGGCATTCCAAGGTAAACTAATTTTTGAGAAAGGGGGACATGAACATTAGCTAAAGATAAAAAAATAGGGCCATTTGTCTCTTTAAAATTGAAAGCTACAACAGCAGTTTTATCAACATTGAAAGAAAGCCCAATATTTTTATATTCATTATAAAGCTGATTAAACGCGTTTTCACATCCACTAAAAGTACGGCTTAGATTCAAAACGTCATCTGCAAAAGTTATTAAAGACAAGTTAAATCCACGGTGAATACAACTAAAATTAACAGAATTTTGGGCATTTAAAACAGAGTTATTAAATAAAGAAGGTGAGGTAAGGCCACCTTGACGGACTCCTTTCAAAATATTAAAAAGGGAAGATCCCCCCTTTAACTTCGCCTTAAGGTGATGGTACATATACAATCAGAGTGACTTAAAATGCAAATCTAGGCAATTAACTGAAAGTGCTTTTCAGAAGTAATTTCTAGTAACAAATTCAAACAATTACCCTAAAGAGTTTTTTTTTATTTTGTTGTTTATATTTTAATTAATAACTTTTTGAAATGAATAAACAAGATACTGTACCTGTTACTGATAGCTTACCGTTTTGCCAGTGCTTCCGCCTCTCTTAGAGATTACATAAAAAAAAACTAGTTTTTTTAACTGAAAGTAAGGAGCGACATTAAAACTTAAAACGAACAGAAATTACTCCGTATATGAAATGGGTTGTCCCCTCCGCAATCCCTCGCTCTTTACGCTAAAGCTTTTAATTGTATTAAAAAGCAGAATTGTGGCAAAGAGTCAAACTTTAGCGTAAAGAGCGAGGGATTGCGGAGGGGACAACCCATTTCATATACGGAGTAATTTCTGTTCGTTTTAAGTTTTAATGTCGCTCCTTACTTTCAGTTAAAAAAACTAGTTTTTTTTATGTAATTTCTGAACGTTTTTGAATTAATGCATGTTTGATTTTGGCTCTCCACACATAAATTATTAAAATGAAATTTGCATATTAATTCCTTTTTTGGCTAAATGGCTTTCTCTTAGTTTTGATCAGACGATTTTGAGAAATAAGGGATGGGAAAGGAGGCCTAGTTGCCATGCAATTTTTCGGTTACATAAAAAGGCAACTATAAATTTTTATTTTTAACGAATTTTTCTATTAGTAAAAAATATACGTAACTTAAGAATTATCTTACGTAACAAACTTTTATATTCTTTAATTTTTATTATGTATATGAGAGGGTTTGTACCCTCGTTAATACCTCGTTCTTTACACTAAATCGCAAGTTTTGTCCCAATTCTTTAAGAATGACCCCTGAATCAGAAAGGCCGTAGAATGAATAGTTGAAATTACTAAAAATACTATAGCATAAAGAGCGAGGTATTTATCTCCTCCTAAATACCTCGCTCTTTATGCTAAAGTATTTTTAGAACCCCTCACATGCGTAATAATCTCTGTTCGTTTTAAGTTTCAATGCTACTCTTTACTTTCAATTGAAAAAAAAAATTTCCATGTTTATTTTTTCATTGTTTTTTTATAGTAATTTTAGAAAATCCTGCGCCCTTTTCATTGAATTTCTGTTCCCCCATGACACATTTCTCCATGGAAAGATCCTCCCACATAGCCCCCTCCCCTCAACCCCCACCCCAAAACCAAAAAAAATCCCCTGAAACCGACTGTACACTTCCCAATAACCATTATTATATGTAAACACTGGTCGAAGTTTGTAAGTTGCAGCCCCACCCCCAGGGACTTTGGGGGAGTAAGTCATTCCCAAAGACATAGTTATTATGGTTTTTGACTATGCGGAACAAAATGGCTATCTCAAAATTTTGATCTGTTGACTTTGGAGAAAAAATGAGCGTGGGAGGGGGCCTAGGTGCCCTCCAATTTTTTTGGTCACTTAAAAAGGGCACTAGAACTTTTCATTTCCGTTAGAATGAGCCCTCTTGCGACATTCTAGGACCACTTGGTCGATACGATGACCCCTGGGAAAAAAAAAAAAAAAACAAAAAAAAAACAAACAAATAAACACGCACCCGTGATTTGTCTTCTGGCAAAAATTCAAAATTCCACATTTTTGTAGATAGGAGCTTGAAACTTCTACAGTAGGGTTCTCTGATACGCTGAATCTGATGGTGTCATTTTCGTTAAGATCCTACGACTTTTAGGGGGCGTTTCCCCCTATTTTCCTAAATAAGGCAAATTTTCTCAGGCTCGTAACTTTTGATGGGTAAGACTAAACTTGATGAAACTTATATATTTAAAATCAGCATTAAAATGCGATTCTTTTGATGTAGCTACTGATATCAAAATTCAATTTTTTAGAGTTTTGGTTACTATTGAGCCGGATCGCTCCTTACTACAGTTCGTTACCACGAACTGTTTGATATTTTTCCAATTTCTTTTTGAGTTTCGGACATTGTTAGGGTTTGAAATGATCAGCCATCACTTCAAAAGAAAATATTAGATTTACGACGTAAACATGCTCTTCTTTTATTTTTCACCAAGAATTTTTAGAGCCCAAGAAACAAAGAGACAAATAAACTAGTGGGAAAAGAAAAGAATAATAGTTTAGAACATAATATCGGTCAAAAACATTTTTGCCGATGATTGACATCAGCTTGTTTTACAGCTCGTATTAAAAACGAAAAAAAAATAATCTTTAGATAAAATATATCTCCTCTGAAATTGACATTTTTTTTATTTTTTTATAGATAAGAAAATAATCATTAACCAGTAATCAATAATAATTTTTTTATATTCATTTGAAATATTATTTACTACCTACTTTACTATCTTATACCATCTATCTTACAATTTTGATATTATTTGTAACCCTACAAAGAGAAGCATCTTGCACGATTAGCATATCACAAAAGGTTGATTTACGATTATAATTTTAAGTAGTGATCCCACTGCTCTATACTGTCTTCATGTATATCCACTTCTTTTGTATCTGGACAAATTGCTCGTCTCCAGAAATGGTCCTCTAAATGTCCCTCATATACTATTTGTACCATTATTAATTTCCCCTGGGAAATTTTTATAGTTTTTCCATTGGGATGTGTCTATGAGAAAAACATGACCATGTCAAGATATTAAAACTAGTCATTCAACCGGCCATATATGGAAAAATACGCTGTAAGATAAATATGGCTCGATTCTACTCCCTCGGGCTATAATTAAAAAAAGGTTAAGTTGGCTAGAACCCGTTTATGGATGAAAAATTACAGATTGCAAAAGTCGTAATTTTTGGACATCCTCCGAGGGCCAAAGTCTAGCTTTACAACGCTAGGCATGAAATCCTTTCTTCGTGAGGACAGGGATTCAGTTCCTTGTGTCACTGGTTATTTTGTTTGAAATGGGGTTCAGTGGTGTGACTCTATAAGCTCAGTCATAGTTGATCCAGCTCCAAACGGGTAATTGGAGAAATCTAGGGATGATACACAGGAAGCGTGCGTTAAAGCAGAGGATAGATGACCCGCTGGGTTCATCCCTGCCTTCAGGTAAATTTCAGAGGAGGATAGACATTTTGACTGGGGGGCTGTAGTACTGGTTAAAAAGGAAAAGTAATGTTTTTAGAATATAAGCTACATTCTTCATTGAGACAACATTGTAAATATGTAATATAAAATAAAATCAAGCCACCTTTTTCCGTTGTGGGCTAATTTCTCCAAAACATCTTCTGCACTGACTGGAACATACCTTTATATGGATAATAAGGCAAATCCATGGAGCCGTTCCTGATCTGAGGCACTCCTGGTGTAAGATTTTTCTCTTCTCAGGGAACTAAAAGAACGCTCACACGTAGCCGTAGTGACGGGCATTGTCGCTCCAATCTTCAAAATTGATATATAGTTGGGAAAATCATCAAATTCTTTTAAGCACACTATAAGTTGTTTGGTCCCAAAGTTCCTGATTGCATCCACATTCTCCTTCGCAGAGCTAACTCAGCTTACAAGCTTCCCCTATAGCTGTCTTCATCAGGATACCAAAAAATAAGTCAGAGTATCCGATAAATCCTTTGTTTTTTCTTCGTCGAGGGAAATACAGTGCTGAGGAAATAGGTATTGCAGGGACTTCAGCAACTTTATGTGACTAAGGAGTCTCTGATGCAGCTGCTGCAGAAAGTAGTCCGTAAATGGGATAAAAACAGAACACCGGTAATACGTTTCAGGATCATCTGACGCTGTTGTGTAATTATTCCTATGCGTTTGTTTTTAAGCTCATCTGGACACTTTAATGCTCATTTTCTAATCTGGACATGGTTCAGTTCCTTCAGCAAAATTGGATTAAACATAGCCTCACTCCTTTGTCTCTAACTTTCCTTCTAAGAGTGTCAGAATGTTTGAGAAAGTATTCAAGGTCAATAGTTTCTAATTGCAAAGATGTCGACTAACTGTGTGACGGACTAAAAACTTTACTGACAGTAGCCATAGCTACAACAAAACTGCATATCTCAGTAGCAGATAGCAAAGAATAAGCTTTCTGAAGTGGAATCGGATCGTCAGAATCTGAATCGGAATGTTCTTGAATTTCCTTCATAGCCTTACCGATAATAATTAACATCTCTTTAAACAAAATGATTCCTTTTAAGTGTTCCACCCAAATAGTCTCACAAATTTGTTCTATCTTATTCTTTTTGTTGCTGTGATGAGATTACTTGCTTGAACAATTTGTTTGAAATTTGCAGAGCTTTCAGGTGAAACTTTAAAGAAATAATTGCCACTTTCAAAGTTCCAAGACAATTTTTTATAATAGGTATGTTGCACAAATGACTCAAGGCTAAGTTTAAGGAGTTCAAGCTCAAGTTCTTTATTATTCTTTCACTACACATATTCAAACTATTCACATAATATCTCCGGCAGGGAGACTGGCTCGAAAGCCGGGCGACAATACAAACAGTAAAAACAAACAAACCCAGAAGAAACGGATGTCATCACACTTCTAACTCTATCTCACACCAAAAAATACATGCCAAAAACATTTATTAAAATTATTCTCAATATTTATCCGATAGCTGAAGGGCTGGGAGCTACTCACAAACTAATATTTACTAATTAGCAGAGCTTTGATTTTAGTTTTAATGTTAATAGCGATAGACTCTGATCAAAAAAAGATTCATATGTGCTCCAATAATTTGTAATAACATTTTTAGGTGAAAATCTAGACCTTTCGGAGACAATGAAAGGAACAGGAAGCTTACTTAAAAGACAACGAGTATTATATGGTCAGACTGAGGGAGGGCCTGGAAAAAATGATTTAAAACAATCTGGTTGCAGATCCTTTAGATAACGGACACGGAAAAGTATACACTGAAAAGCTAAAATTTGTCTAACCGGAATGATATTAAAATAATTGTAAAGACTCTTAGTTGGAGATAACATCTTAAGGATTCTCATTGCTTTATTTTGTAACTTCACAACAAGAGAAATATGTGACTGAAACGTACTCAAATAAATAATGGAACAATAATTAATATACGAATGAACAAGAGAAAAATAGATTGATTTTAAAGCATAAAAAGGAAGAAAAAATTTAAGACGATGCAATACACCTACGTTCCTTCCTAACTTAAGCCTTAGGCTAGTGATATGAGCTTTCCAGCTTAAATTCTGATCAACAATGACTCCAAGATACCGAGTTGTTTGCACTCGATTTATTTTTCTTACTCTACCTCCAAATATGACTTCAACTTCTTGTAACGCTGGTACTGCAGTAGAAGTTCTCGAAAAAAACCATAAAAAGAGTCTTTGAAGTGTTGACAACTAATTTGTTACAATCGAACCAGTGAAGCATCTTTCTCACTGATAATTCGAGATTTGATTTTAGAAATTGATGATCTATGTCGCAGGTAGAGTTGGCTGCAACGTTAGCAAACAGTAAACTGAGATCCATATCAGTCCTATGGCAGGTTAGGCTTAGAGGGAGATTGTTTACATAGATAAGAAATAACAGTGGTCCAAGTATGGACCCCTGAGGAACTCCAACAGCATTAGATAGATTTTCCTCATCTGAAATGTAGCCATTTGCATCCAATATTCGTTTTCTGTCCTTGAGGTAAGATTCAATTAGGAGACTCGCTTGTCCTCTAGCACCGCAATTGTGTAGCTTAGATAGTAGAATTTTATGAGAAATAGTGTCGAAAGTTTTTTTTTATGTCAACATATATTGTTGCAGGTAGCACACCTTTATCCATGGTATCATTTAAAAATTGGGTTAGCTTTAATATTGCATGTTCTGTAGAGTATGAAGACCTGAATCCAAATTGAAATGGGCTAAGAATTTTTTTTTTCAAAAAACTGTTCAACCTGTTATGTATACACTTTTCAATAACTTTGCTAAAAGCGGACAAAATGGAAATAGGTCGATAATTGGATGGATCTTGATTGTTTCCTCCTTTATGTAGGGGAATAACCCGAGCAGTTTTCATCACTTCAGGGAAAGATCAGTGTTTGAAGCATAGATTGACCAGATGAACCAGCACTTGAGCATAGCATCCAATGGTTTGTTTAAGTAGATAAGTAGATGAGCAATCAGTTCCTTCAGAATGTCCGTTCTTCATGATTTTTACCAGATTCCTGAGTTCTACTTCAGGCACGGGAGAGAGAAATATGGAAGAATCGACGGGATGTGGTAGAAAGTCGCGAAATCCAGATTTCATATCCAAGGAGTCATTCAAATTACTCTTTACGGTGGCCTCCCCAATCCTAGCAAAGTACTGGTTCATTTCCTCAGCTACCTTTTGCTTACCATTCACTGTTGATCCATCCGATACATTTATTGATTCGGGAAGCCCTTTACTTTTGCTTTTGTTAAGACACTCGTTAATTATTGTCCAGGTCTTTTTTGGAGATCTTTCAGCTTCGAAAAATAGTTTCTCGAAATGAATCTTCTTCGCCCATCTTATCAGTCTTGTAAGATGGTTTTTCTAAGATATGAATGTAGTTTCATTATTTGATGTGGGAGAATTTATGTATTCAGCGTAAAGTCGATTTTTTTTCCCTTAATACTCTTAAGCAAGCCTCTTGCTATCCGTGGCTTTACAGGCACCTGGTACTTTTTACACCTTTTCTTCACAAGAGGGCAAGTTTCATTTAAAGCATTCTGAAATGTTTCAGTAAATGACCTGGTTACAAATTCAACGTCATATGACTCCAAGCATTGTGACCAATCAGTACAAAGTAACTTGGCGTTTAATAGCTTAACCGAACCTTGACCCATCCTTCTAGATTTTTTCATTTGACCCTTTTCACCGGAATACCGTAGAAACGAGCTCATAAAGATAAAATGATCAAACACATCCGTAAGTATTAAGTCACATGACCCAACAGGGAAATTTACAAGTTGATTATCAACAATAGATGCACTGTGATTTGTAACCCGATTTGGAATCCAGAAGGATGGAACAAAGCCTGCAGCCAATGATGCAGTAAGGAAGTCTGTAGCCAGAGTACTTGAAGGCGCAGAAGTACTTGAGTCATGAGTTACTGAAGAAGTGTCATTGTTAAAGTCTCCCATGAGAATGATTTTTCTTTTCTTGGAACTAACCATTTTAGCAAATTCTTCGAATATATCCAAATATCTGTTGATCCTAGAACTAGGAGGGCGGTAGAACATGCATAAAAGAACCTTCTCAGATGCTATGGTAACTTCAATAACCGGAAATTCGAACAGCATTTCCTCATATAGAGAGTCAAAATCTTTAATTTCTTCCAAATGCTTCAGATTAATTTCTTCAGATTTTTAATTAATTTCTTTAATTTCTTCAGAAGTATGGATGTACAATGCAAGTCCCCTTTCTGATTATTCAATATATTTTTCTGAAGTATTTGGTATCCTTGAATATTTGCCACATTCAGGGTATTTGCATTCAAAAGAGTCTCACAAAGCCCCATACCTCCTATCCCATTACCAGGAAGGAACGTAGATAAAAATCTAGGCTAGAAAGCACCCCACAACAATTCCCACTCGCAAGTGTAAAAAGGCCATTATTAACAGGAATTATTAACTAGCCAAACGAGATCAAAACAGGCTTCGTTTGCTGTTTAGACTTGTTACCGCGTTGACGCGAATCAGTAACATTTGACGACCGAGGAGTGATGCGATAGCATTTCAACAGATTAATAGGTTCTGTGACTTCAAGTTTGTTTCTAATAAAGTTTGAAACTGAAACTTCCATCTTTTTGGAAGCTTTTCTTCGGGAAGCCCGTGAATGAGTAGATTGAGCTTTCGTTCTTTTACTTCAAAGGCTAGCAGTCTCTTTTCCAACGAATCTGATTGGGTCTTCGGTCATCTAAGGCTAACTCAAGCTCAGAAATTTTATGGTCTCGCAACACAGCCTCATCCCTTAGAATTTTAATTTCTGCCGAATTTGAGTCTATCTTTGTAGAAACTTGAGCTTGTGCCGTTAGGATTTTGTCCAACTTCCTTCTTGAATTGCTCAAAGGACGACTGGGTGACTACTGACATGTAAAATTTCAGCTATAACCCGTGAAGAATGAACAGTATTAGTCTTCCAGTATTCTCTTCCGTACACAAAATAACAAGCACTTTTCTTGAATATGGGCAGGCCCAGGATAGAAGTGGCTATCACCGTTGGAAAGGTGGGCCAGTGGAACAGGAATTGCAGGACACGGTACACCTTTATAATTATATTCCAATGCCACTGAATTAAAGCCAAAGTTTTTTCGAATAACTTGTAAAAAATTGACGATTTTCACAAATGGAAATAAATATTGTGTGGTCACCAGTGTTGAAGCTTGCGACGGGGGAACTGCCCCTCTCCCGCTTTCAAATTAGGGTTACATTAATGTCTTGTTATACCGCTTTACGTCTACACTCTTTGAATACTCAGAGATAATAATATATCTTAGTCTCTTACTGTACTCAATGTCACTAGTTGCGACATAACACAGCGAGTATAGACTGCGTGGGGAAAAAATTCACGGAATATAGAAGTCCAACCTTGAAACTGGCTACTCATAGATGAAGCTCTATCATAACATTGCCCCCTTAAGTATTTTAATTGCTTCTCATTCCAACCAGGGTTTGTGTCAACCAGCCAAGGTCTGCTATCAACCAATTGTTTCTTTTTGAAAAAGTCTATAATTTTTTATTTCCTTTTTGAAATGATGAACGATTAATTAACAAACAGGGGCATACAGTTCTGTATAAACTCTGAAAAAGCTCACGCTTGATTTAAATTAAATTCAACGATCTCAGGAGCCCGAGATTATAACAGCACGTGGCTTACTTGGCAGCAGCCTGTTATTGTTCCCAGCTGCATTTTCACAATACTAAAATTCTCATGTGGAGATCGTCACACAGTACCTACTTGTTGTGCATATTTTACTCTATTTCAATGGGAATAAAACCCGTAATTAATTCGGTTAGCTTTTAAGACAGTTATGATTTAAATTTTATTTTATAAAGTGAATACATCGTTCAGTTTTTATCTACAATGCAATAAGATTTGCAGCGTACATTATCCCTTTGATCCATAAGTTTACTCGAGATTTAAAAGACTGTCGATCCTACAGGACAAGTTTCAGACATTTAGGAGGGGGATATATCCCAGTTATACCCCCTGGGTTCGCCTCTGCCTGAAGGCCCACGCAATAGAGACCAGCACCACCGGTACGCCTATGTCAAGTACATCTGTCTATCTATAACATTACTCGAGATCTATAAGAACGTCGACCCTACAAGACAAATTTCCCAAATGTCGGGAGGGGGGCTTGTATCTCCGTTATTCCCTCAAGGTTCACCCCTGCCTGAAGGTCCATGAAATGAAGATCAGCACCACCGGTACGCCAATGTCAAGTCCAAGTATCAAACCCCATGATACTTGCTTCATCTTATAGCTTTTAAAAACACTTTGGCTGGAACCTCTTTTTATAAAAGTCAGTATATAGAACCATAATATTTATGGCATTTGTAAAATAATATTACTCGAGACGGTAATATAATACATTACTCGAGACGGTAATATAATATATTACTCGAGACGGTAATATAATATACTAGCTGTTGGGGTGGCGCTTCGCGCCCCCCAAGCCCCACCGCGCGTGTAAGTCGTTACGCGCCATTGTAGTTGTGTCCCTGTGTCCCACCTGTGAATATAGAAAGATATATATATATATATATATATATATATATATATATATATATATATATATATATATATATATATATATATATATACTAGCTGTTGTATACAACACCTAGTTGGTGGGGGCGCTTCGCGCCCCCCCAAGCCCCCCCGCGCGCGTAAGTCGTTATGCGCCATATTAGTTACGCGCCATTGTAGTTGTGTCCCTATGTCCCACCTGTGAATATATATATATATATCTATCTATATATATAAAAATAAGTTGTCTGTGGATGGATGGATGGATGTGTCAGGTGACGTCACCTGAAAAAACTGGATCAGGTGACGTCAAAACTGAAAAAACTAAAAAAAGGCACAAACTACAAAAAAAACTAAAAACTAATAAAAAAAATAAAAAAGCTAAAAAACTAAAAAAACTATAAAGGTAAAAACCAATAAAAAACTAAAAAAAAAACTGAAAAAACTAAAAAAAGGCAAAAACTACAAAAAAAACTAAAAACTAATAAAAAAAGTAAAAAAGCTAAAAAACTAAAAAAACTAAAAAAAGGTAAAAAACTAAAAAAAATAAAAAATAAAAAAAACTAAAAAAAAGGAAAAAACTGAAAAATAAGCTAAAATAAAGGTAAAAACCAATAAAAAACTAAAAAAAAAAGGAAAAAACTAATAAATGACGACACTCAAAGAGAAAAAAAAGGCAAAAACTACAAAAAAAACTAAAAACTAATAAAAAAAATAAAAAAGCTAAAAAACTAAAAAAACTAAAAAAAGGCAAAAACTACAAAAAAGACTAAAAACTAATAAAAAAGCTAAAAAACTAAAAAAACTAAAAAAAAGGCAAAAACTACAAAAAAACTAAAAACTAATAAAAAAAATAAAAAAGCTAAAAAACTAAAAAAAACTAAAAAAACTAAAAAAAGGTAAAAAACTAAAAAAACTAAAAACTAAAAAAAACTAAAAAAGGTAAAAACTAAAAGAACTAAAAAAGAAAAAAATAAATGACGACACTCAAAGAGAAAGCGACCAGGACAAAAGGAATGTTCGATTAGCAATCAACAAAGCACCGGGACACAGGGAGTATAATGTATATTCGCAAGTTTTACGTAGTTAAAACCATATATATATATCTATCTATATTCACAGGTGGGACATAGGGACACAACTACAATGGCGCGTAACTATTATGGCGCGTAACGACTTACGCGCGCGGGGGGGCTTGGGGGGGGGCGAAGCGCCCCCACCAACTAGGTGTTGGGGTGGCGCGAAGCGCCACCCCAACAGCTAGTATATATATATATATATATATATATATATATATATATATATATATATATATATATATATATATATATATATATATATATATATGTTTTTAACTACGTAAAACTTACGAATATACAACATTCTTTGCTGTCCCATTGTCTGTGCATATAAATAGATTGTCAGGTTTATCGACTCTTGAACAAGCAACATATAATGGTCAATGGGAAAACAATCCGTATTCAGATCTATACCTCATGATTCTAATGATTGCCCTTGAGCTTTGTTGATGGTGATTGCTAATCAACCATTCCCTGAGTCGCCATCGTCATTTATATATCCCCCTGTGCACCCCGGCGTCCCCTTTGTAGTTATGTCCCTGTGTCCCGGTCGTCATTTATATTCCCTGTGTCCCGGTCGTCATTTGTGTCCCGGTGTCCCAGTCTCTGATTTCTCTTTGAGTGTCCCGGGCGTCATTTATATTCCTTGTGTCCCGGTGTCCCGGTCGTCATTTATATCCCCCTGTGCCCCCCGGCGTCCCCGTTGTAGTTGTGTCATTTATATTCCCTGTGTCCCGGTCGTCATCCCGGTATACATTCGTTTTTGAATTGGTATATGATGAAATAAATTTTTAATTTTTTCCCTTTTTTTCCTTTAGTTTTTTTTTTATTGGTTTTGACCTTTTTTTAGGTTTTTTAGTTTTTTTCTTTTTTCTTTTTAGTTTTTTTTTGAAGTTTTTATCTTTTTAGTTTTTTATTTTTATTTATATTTTTTTAGTTTTCTTTTTCTCCTTTATTTTTCAGTTTTTTTCCTTTTTTTAGTTTTTTTTTCTTTTTAGTTCTTTTAGTTTTTACCTTTTTTAGTTTTTTTTAATTTTTTTAGATGAAAATTTTTTTAGTTTTATTCCTTTTTTTCTTTTCAGTTTTTTATTGGTTTTTACCTTTTTTTTAGCTTTTTTAGTTTTTTTTTCGTTTTTCTTTTTACTTTTTTTTTAGTTTTTATCTTTTTTATTTTTTTTATTTTTATTCTTAATTTTTTTTTATTAGTTTTTAGTTTTTTTTGTAGTTTTTGCCTTTTTTAGTTTTTTCAGTTTTTTTTTTAGTTTTTAGATTTTTACCTTTTTTAGCCTAACCAGGATTTGAACCTGGGACCTTCATTCTCCGTTCTGAGCCCTCTCTCACCGAGTAACTACTCCAGCATGTTCATTTTGGTGTTTTAAATGGTATATTATTAACCAAATTAATGTGTTTTACAATATACTAAGCATCGTCATAACAAAAATGACGACAACTAATTTCATGACGTCAGTCAACACAGAAATTAAGTTCTGAAATTAAGTCATGAAATTAGTTGCCGTCATTTTTGCTTTGACGGTGACGTCATTCAAGTTATATAAGACATATGTTCACGTAGAAATCTATTAATGTTTAAGTTTACAATGACTGATGAAGATGCTCAAAGAGTCTATGCCAAAAAACTTGCTGCTGATAGAGAAAGTCAGAAAAGAAAGCGTGCCGAGGAACTATCAGCAGCAAGTTTTTTGGCATAGACTCTTTGAGCATCTTCATCAGTCATTGTAAACTTAAACATTAATAGATTTCTACGTGAACATATGTCTTATATAACTTGAATGACGTCACCGTCAAAGCAAAAATGACGACAACTAATTTCATGACGTCAGCCGACACAGAAACATGACGTCACCTGACAACTAATTTCATGACGTCAGCCGACACAGAAACATGACGTCACCTGATCCATAGATCCACAGACAGACAACTTATTTTTATATATATAGATATATATATGTTTTTAACTACGTAAAACTTGCGAATATACAACATTCTTCGATGTCCCATTGTCTGGGCATATAAATAGATTGTCAGGTTTACCGACTCTTGAATATGCACAATAAAATTGTCCATGGAGAAAACAATCCGTATTCAGATCTATACTTGATTATTCTAATTATTGCCCTTGAGCTTTGTTGATGGTGATTGCTAATCGAACATTCCCTGTGTCCCCGTCGTCATTTATATATCCCCCTGTGCCTCCGGCATCCCCCTTTTAGTTGTGTCCCTGTGTCCTGGTCGTCATTTATATTCCCAGTATCCCGGTCGTCATTTGTGTCCCAGTGTCCCAGTCTGTAATTTCTCTTTGAGCGTCCCAGTCGTCATTTATATTCCCTGTGTCCCGGTCGTCATTTGTGTCCCGGTGTCCCGGTCTGTAATTTATCTTTGAGTGTCCCGGTCGTCATTTATATCTCTCGGTCGTTATTTGTGTCCCAGTGTCCCAGTCTGTAATTTCTCTTTGAGTGTCCCGGTCGTCATTTATATTCCTTGTGTCCCGGTTTTTAGTTTTCTTTTTATCCTTTATTTTTCAGTTTTTTTCCTTTTTTTAGTTTTTTTTTCTTTTTTAGTTTTTAGTTTTTTACCTTTTTTTTAGTTTTTTAGCTTTTTTAGTTTTTTAGTATTTTTTTTTAGTTTTTTTGTAGTTTTTACCTTTTTTAGTTTTTTTGTAGTTTTTACCTTTTTTAGTTTTTTTTCTTCTTTTGTATTAATGCTAAAGCCAAGATTCGAACCAGGAACCTCTCGGACCTGGAACCTGGAACATAACGCTTTATCAACTCAGCTACTTCGGCTTGAATACATTCGTTTTTGAATTGGTATATGATGAAATAATTCTTACGTCATATAATGACTTCACTCGACAGACAGACAGACAGACAACTTATTTTTATATCTATCCATCCATATATCTATCTATATATATAAAGTCTGTCTGTGGATCTGTGGATCAGGTGACGTCATGTTTCTGTGTCGGCTGACGTCATGAAATTAGTTGTCAGGTGACGTCATGTTTCTGTGTCGGCTGACGTCATGAAATTAGTTGTCGTCATTTTTGCTTTGACGGTGACGTCATTCAAGTTATATAAGACATATGTTCACGTAGAAATCTATTAATGTTTAAGTTTACAATGACTGATGAAGATGCTCAAAGAGTCTATGCCAAAAAACTTGCTGCTGATAGTTCCTCGGCACGCTTTCTTTTCTGACTTTCTCTATCAGCAGCAAGTTTTTTGGCATAGACTCTTTGAGCATCTTCATCAGTCATTGTAAACTTAAACATTAATAGATTTCTACGTGAACATATGTCTTATATAACTTGAATGACGTTACCGTCAAAGCAAAAATGACGGCAACTAATTTCATGACTTAATTTCAGAACTTAATTTCTGTGTTGACTGACGTCATGAAATTAGTTGTCGTCATTTTTGTTATGACGATGCTTAGTATATTGTAAAACACATTAATTTGGTTAATAATATACCATTTAAAACACCAAAATGAACATGCTGGAGTAGTCACTCGGTGAGAGAGGGTGTCAGAACGGAGAATGAAGGTCCCAGGTTCAAATCTTGGTTAGGCTAAAAAGGTAAAAATCTAAAAACTAAAAAAAAAACTGAAAAGACTGGGACACCGGGACACAAATGACGACCGGGACACAGGGAATATAATGACGACCGGGACACAGGGACATAACTACAAAGGGGACGCCGGGGTGCACAGGGGGATATATAAATGACGATGGCGACTCAGGAATGGTCGATTAGCAATCACCATCAACAAAGCTCAAGGGCAATCATTAGAATCATGAGGTATAGATCTGAATACGGATTGTTTTCCCATTGACCATTATATGTTGCATGTTCAAGAGTCGGTAAACCTGACAATCTATTTATATGCACAGACAATGGGACAGCAAAGAATGTTGTATATTCGCAAGTTTTACGTAGTTAAAAACATAAATATATATATATATATATATATATATATATATATATATATATATATATCTATCTATATTCACAGGTGGGACATAGGGACACAACTACAATGGCGCGTAACTAATATGGCGCGTAACGACTTACGCGCGCGGGGGGGCTTGGGGGGGCGCGAAGCGCCCCCACCAACTAGGTGTTGGGGTGGCGCGAAGCGCCACCCCAACAGCTAGTCTATATATATAAAAATAAGTTGTCTGTCTGTTGGTCAGGTGACGTCATGTTTCTGTGGCGACTGACGTCATGAAGTTACTTGTCGTCATTTTTGCTATGACGGTGACGTCATTAAAGATATTTAGGACATATATGTTCACGTAGAAATCTATTAATGTTTAAGTTTAAAATGACTGATGAACTTACAATGGCAAAAGCCGATGAAGATGCTCAAAAAGTCTATGCCAAAGAACTTGCTGCTGATAGAGAAAGTCAGAAGAGAAAGCGTGCCGAGGAATCAAAAGAACAGCAAGGAAACAGGCTTGAGGCTAAAGAACGTAAAACCGCGCAGTTAGATGAAGATCCACCTGGACAGCGAGAGTAAAAACATATCAAAACTGAAAATGATAGCGATGATGATTGGGTTTGGGATTTTGACTTGGATAAGGTCATCAATACCTACCAGATTTTAGTTAAAAAACAAAGGTTCGGCGATATGTATTTCATACTGAAGCTGAAAATAAAGAAGAAAAAGAAAACTGAAAAAAGAAAAAATGTAAAAAACTAAAAAATACTAAAAAGAAAAAACACTCAAAGAGAAATTACAGACCGGGACACAAATGACGACCGGGACAGAGGGAATATAAATAACGACCGGGACACTCAAAGAGAAATTACAGACTGGGATACCGGGACACAAATGACGACCGGGACACAGAGAATATAAATGACGACCAGGACACTGGTATTTAAGAATATCGTTCAAAGACAAATTTTTAATTGTAAGAAGACCGTTGAAAGAGAAATTTCTAATTGTAAAATGACTGAAGAACCTACAATGGCAACACCCGAGGAAGCTGCTCAAAACGAATGTATTTAACAACTTGCTCTCCATCAGCTCCTACAGAGTTATGGGAAAAAATATAAGTCAAAAATGTCCGAAGATATACTCCATCGAAAACAGTTAGAGACGTCAGATATGACTTTTGATTTTACATCAGAAATTTATAACTACACTTTAGTTATTATAGAAGATTTGTGCGTACGTATGGCAAACAAACCTCTTCAGGATTTGGGAATGCCTTCACCTAACCGTATCGCTGCTGTTTCGACATGTGTAGAATTGGATCGTGAAATAAGTTACAGTACGAGTGATCTATTGTCGTATGTACAAAATAACATTTCCAAGTTAACGTCGGAACAAAAAGACATTTATGATAAGATAATGCATTGTGTCGATAACAACGTTGGAGAAATTTTCTTTTTGGATGCGCCAGGAGGTACTGGTAAAACGTTTGTGATAAAACTGATTCTGGCATCAATTCGATCAAAAAATGATATAGCGTTGGCAATTGCGTCGTATGGAATAGCCGCAACATTGCTGCCTGGTGGAAGAACTGCTCATTCCGCTTTGAAATTGCCTCTGAATTTGCATTCTACAGAAACTCCCATGTGCAATATTTCCAAATCATCTGGGATGGGTAAAGTATTGCAGCAATGCAAACTTATTATTTGGGATGAGTGCACAATGGCACACAAAAAATCGCTCGAGGCTCTGGATCAATGCTTGAAAGATTTGAGAGGGAAGTCGAAACCCTTTGGCAGCACATTAATATTGCTTGCGGGAGATTTCAGGCAAACATTCCCTATAATACCTAGATCAACTCCTGCAGACGAAATGAATGCTTGCCTGAAAAATTCTAATTTATGGGCACACGTAAAAATGTTAAAATTAACTACAAATATGCGTGTCCGATTGCAAACGTTGACTCTGGTCAAACATTTTCAGATCAATTGCTGGCAATTGGAAACGGAAAGCTCCCAGTAGACTCAATTTCAGGACGTATACAACTACCTGCTGATTTCTGTAATTTAGTGACGTCCAAAAATGAATTGATTGAAAAAGTATTTCCGAATATTCTAAAAAATTATAAAAATAATAAATGGCTAAGTGAAAGAGCGAATCTCGCACCCAAAAATATAGACGTCCACGAAATCAAGAATATTGTTTTGACCAAGATTCGAGACCAGGCAGTCCTTTACAAGTCAATCGACACAGTTTTGGAACCAAATGAAGCGGTTAATTATCCATCTGAATTTTTTAAATTCCATAGATCTTTCAGGGTTTCCACCACACGTGCTACAACTAAAAATAGGCGTACCAATAATACTTTTAAGAAATATCAACCCACCAAAGCTTTGCAATGGCACGCGACTAGCCGTAAAAAAAACAATGGAAAACCTAATAGAGGCCACAATCTTGACAGGGCCTTTTGAGGGTGAGGCTGTTCTTATTCCTCGCATTCCCATGATTCCAACGGATCTGCCTTTTCAATTTAAAAGATTGCATTTCTCATGGACAATTGTACGTTGCATGTTCGAGGGTCGGTAAACCTGACAATCTACTTACATGCAACGACAATTGGACAGCGAAGAATGTTGTATATTCGCAAGTTTTACGCAGTTAATTTGTATTGTATCTATCTATCTATCTATCTATTTAATACGAGTTGTGTGTATGCATGTTTGTTTGTTTGTAAAAAGAGCGTTTGCATATGACGTCATTATTAGTACATACGGCTTTGTATATGCACAGACAATGGGAAAGCCAAGAATGTTGTATATTCGCAATTTTTATGTAGTTTAACTCCTGCAGACGAAATGAATGCTTGCCTGAAAAATTCTAATTTATGGGCACACGTAAAAATATTAAAATTAACTACAAATATGCGTGTCCGATTGCAAAACGATGACTCTGGTCAAACATTTTCAGATCAATTGCTGGCAATTGGAAACGGAAAGCTCCCAGTAGTGGGAAAGCCAAAAATGTTGTATATTCGCAATTTTTACGTAGTTTGAAACACATATATAAATCTATCTGTTAATCTATCTATGTCATGTTTGTTCGCATATGACGTCTGAATTATTTCACACTAATACACAAGAAGAAAAAAACTAAAAAAGGTAAAAACTACAAAAAAAAAACTAAAAAGAAAAAAAAACTAAAAAAGCTAAAATACTAAAAAAAACTAAAAAAAGGTAAAAATCTAATAACTAAAAAAAAACTGAAAAAAATAAAAAAAGGCAAAAACTACAAAAAAAATAAAAACTAATAAAAAAAACTAAAAAAGCTAAAAAACTAAAAAAAACTAAAAAAAAACTAAAAAAAGGTAAAAAACTAAAAAAAACTAAAAACTAAAAAAGAAAAAAACTAAAAAAAAGGAAAAAACTGAAAAAATAAAAGAGAAAAAGAAAAACTAAAAAAATATGAATAAATATATATAAAAATAAGTTGTTTTTGGGTTATGTCTGTCTGTCTGTCTGTCGAGTGACGTCGTGTTTGTCCGCATATGATGTCTGAATTATTTCACACTAATACAAAAGAAGAAAAAAAACTAAAAAAGGTAAAAACTACAAAAAAAACTAAAAAGAAAAAAAACTAAAAAAGCTAAAAAAACTAAAAAAAACTAAAAAAAGGTAAAAAACTAAAAACTAAAAAAAACTGAAAAAACTAAAAAAAGGCAAAAACTAAAAAAAAACTAAAAACTAAAAAAGCTAAAAAACTAAAAAAACTAAAAAAACTAAAAAAAGGTAAAAAACAAAAAAAAACTAAAAACTAAAAAGAAAAAACTAAAAAAAAAGGAAAAAACTGAAAAATAAGAGAAAAAGAAAACTAAAAAAATATTAATAAATATAAAAAATATAAATATAAATATAATATAAATTAGCAATCAACAAAGCACCGAGACACAAATGACGACCGGGACACAGGGAGTATAAATGACGACCAGGACATAAGTAAAAAAAAAACTAAAAAAACTAAAAAAAATGGTAAAAACTACAAAAAAACTAAAAACTAATAAAAAAACTAAAAAATCTAAAAATCTAAATAAACTAAAAAAGAAAAAAAAGAAAAAAGGAAAAAAATAAAGGAGAAAAACAAAACTAAAAACGAATGTATATACAGACCGGGACACCGGGATACAAATGACGACCGGGTTACAGGGAATATAAATGACGACCGGGACACAGGGACACAACTACAATGGGGACGCCGGGGGCACAGGGGGATATAAATGACGACCGGGACACCGGGACACAAGGAATATAAATGACGCCCGGGACACTCAAAGAGAAATCACAGACTGGAACACCGGGACACAAATAACGACCGGGACACAGGGAATATAAATGACGACCGGGACACAGGGACATAACTACAAAGGGGACGCCGGGGTGCACAGGGGGATATATAAATGACGATGGCGACTCAGGGAATGGTCGATTAGCAATCACCATCAACAAAGCACAAGGGCAATCATTAGAATCATGAGGTATAGATCTGAATACGGATTGTTTTCCCATGGACCATTATATGTTGCATGTTCAAGAGTCGGTAAACCTGACAATCTATTTATATGCACAGACAATGGGACAGCAAAGAATGTTGTATATTCGCAAGTTTTACGTAGTTAAAAACATATATATATATATGTATATATATATATATATATATATATATATATATATATATATATATATATATATATATATATATATATATATATATCTATATTCACAGGTGGGACATAGGGACACAACTACAATGGCGCGTAACTAATAAGGCGCGTAACGACTTACGCGCGCGGGGGGGCTTGGGGGGGGGGGCGAAGCGCCCCCACCAACTAGGTGTTGGGGTGGCGCGAAGCGCCACCCCAACAGCTAGTAATATAGTATA